>NC_091946.1:21978140-22110640 GCF_041260155.1 Ptychodera flava | reverse complement strand
CAATGATTCAAATTGTAATATGTCCGTAACTATGTACTATACCGGTAGATGAGCAAAGCTGAGAAACGTTCTTGTCCCTGTCCCAAATCGACCGTATAATGTTTGAAACACTTTCCACAAACTATCACTGTTTTACTCTAGTCTACAGTAGAATGGAGTCACTCTGGTGGAAGCTGGGCTACACTGGCGTACCCAATGCAATGCGATGTTTCCTCGTACTGTCTCAAATCCAATCTTTATCAATAAATTATCCCCTCGCGATAAACGAGACCCGTAGCGCATTTATTACTATCGATTTATGTAGTCTCACCAGACTTTTACCTGCTGCCAAGTCCTGAGATCGGCATCGTTAAAATGGTCCAAGCGTTGGGTGATCCATTTTTCCGGCAGATCCGCCGCTCGTCTCTCCCGGACCCTTGGCACGCCAAGCAATCCGCCTCTAGGCCTGCCATTGAGGAAGTAAGGTAGGGAATGCCCAAGGGAAGCTAGTGTAAGTAGGAAGAGGAGTAAGAGGGATGACCTTACAGGGCCAGGGACAGAGCTGCAAATGTACTTAACGGCCATGTTGAAGGCGGGCAGCACAGTCAAGTCAGAGGACTGTCATTAACGGAAAACCACACGAGTTGTCAGGTGACTGTGTCATGTGATATCTTTCAAGGCCAGAAGGCGTGGAAGAGGACAAAGAGTAAGGAAGTGGTTCGGTGAAAGTAGTGAAATCTGTGCCATAGCCATGCCATGCACAGCTAGCCGCTGGGTTGTCTTTGGACATTTTACATGTATTCAGTACTGTATTTATAGGACGACTACTGTCATTTGTGTGTATTGATTGGTGTAGGCCTACTGAAACAGGATAGGGCCTATAGGCCTACTGAAGCCTTTTGAAGGTATGGTCGATAAAACATAATTTCAGCCCACATAGAGAAAGTGATAACAGTTCAAGTAGTTAATCAAACACACACCAGAACTTCAGCCTAATACGATAACTCTTGCAGAAATGAAAATCTTCGCTGGACACCAGTTCTACTTGACACTCTTCATTATGTAGGGCCTACCCATAGTCGCTTGGTGGGCTGTTCAGCTTTGGGACTATTCGCCCCATAGACGAGTGTACGCTTCTGTACACTCGTCTATGGGGCGAATAGTCCCAAAGCTGAATAGCCCACCAAGGGACTGTGGGCCGATCAGTATGGAAGGAGCAGTATAATTTTGGAGGGGTGGCCCAAAATGACTAAAACCATGGGGTTTGATAAAAACTGGCAAAACATTCACGACAACTGCCGGTGCAAGAGGAGGCTATCGTTGACGAAAACTGTTAATAAGTCTGTATTTAAAAGAAGAAAATATTTATACTTTCGCGAACAAAAAGATACATGCATTAGGCCTATATTTAAAGCCGCCGTGCAGAATGAAACGACAAGACAGTGAAACTGGTATAATTCCACGAGAAGTTGTTTTAATAGGAAAAGAATCAATTTAAATTTCGTTAATGTACAGTAAATTTAGAAAGTGATAGACAATGGCATTTTATTTTGTCGATAAATTTGTTACGAGATAAAAGTCAACCTATCCTCCATTATGCAACCCGTAATTACCAAACAATGTCGGACTCCGTGTCAACACCTACCTTGAAGACGGAATTGCTGTGATTTTTATGTTATTTTCACTTCTGTTTTACAACATAAAATAATATTCTCATTTTTCTAATAAAGTATAAGCTTAATGAACTAAGGAGTCTTATCCTTGCAAACACAATGCGTTTTGTATGACATTTGAACATACATCAAAAATTAGAGCTGATTGATCTTTAAACTGATAAGTTGGAGTTCTTCATTAACGCTCAGAAACACAAGGTAAAAATGACCAAGAAATGATTCAAAATCAGTGACAAACGCAAATACCGAACAAACGTGGAGGCGCACGCACGCATACAATGGTTATGCACGTACAAATCTTAAATTAAAAACAATGTATATTCCAGTTTGAATTAATGAATTTCAAAATGCTGACAAGAAAATGAACTAAGTGCCCAATGCGATATAAGAAAGGAGTCCCTATCTGAATGCGGTAAAGAACTACCAATTGCTCCATGGAAGATGTGGCGTAATAGTCTCTGATGAGTCCTTTCATGGTGATTTAAAGGTGTTTCAAATTCCAAACCAAGTATCAGCGCAATATGATCACACATCTCTGCTTTTTCCTGGAAATAGTAGTCGTATTTCTAACCTAAGTGCACTACTGCCTAGCCACCAACATGGAGTAAGCTTCCATTGGGGTAGAAAAACAAGTACCTGAACAAATCCTTCCTCTCGATGTTGATGTTATCTTTGGTCTGCTTTAGACAGACACTCTGACAAACACTGTAATACTATCATCATAACCAAAGTCAAAGTGAGTCTGCTTCAGACAAACACTCTGACAAACACTGCAATACTATCATCATAACCAAAGTCAGAGTGAGTCTGCTTCAGACAGACACTCTGACAAACACAGTAACACTATCACCATTTTGCTATTTATGGGTAGACTCAGTTCCGTCTATAATGACGAGTTCAACATGGAAAATACCACGCCTGGTCACGTTTTGAAAAACGTTTAGCCAACATACAGCAGCGGTCCAAAATAAGGTAGAGCTGTACTTTCCCGGTGGAATTATAAAGTGAAGATTTCGGCTTCGTGAACTTGAAAATTGTTGCCATGCGTTGTCGTGCCAATTTTTGCTATGTTGTTTTAATTGCACAACTCGACAAAATTATTATTCCTGTTCATATACTTATGTACTCAAATTGATATTGAATGTAGTGAGCACATTTGTTGACTGCTATAACAATACTATTTTACTGTGGTAGATTTTATGGCAATGGTAATTATTACTGGACTGAAAGATTAGTGGTGTATGGGCACTCGGCAACTCGATCCCAAATCTGGGTGGGGTTGGAGATGATGGAGCACCAATATACGAGTGAAATCTTTTAGTCTAGATTATTACATGCCGTGTCATGTACACTGTCTGCGTCATGAAACTCATGGTGACCGTTTTCAAAATTACAGAAAGTGAACTTGATCATATTACGAAGTCCTTGTCTAGAACTTATTCGTAGTTTTGGTACGGCATCCCCGACCGCTCCCTGCCTTCAGTACCGGCCAAACTTTGGGTACTGTACATTGTACCAAAACTACACAGAGGTTCTAGACAAACGAACTCCATTATCTAAGCATTTTTTTTCCAAATTACGTTTCTTTGAGGTGACAAAGAAAGCAACATTTCTTTACCTATTATTGGACATTGTGTTATGTCGCAACGAAAATGAGATATTATACATCCAAGGTTTGCTTTTACATGTCCACAAGAAAGGCTATTGGCCGAGTCAATACTCCTGCATGCAGGGGTAGTATGAAAATACTTATACAAAGTGTTGACTAAAGAACTCAGAACTTAAAGTCTTCTCGCCATAATCACTTCTTGGAAGGAGCCAGTACGCTCAATCTTGATGTTACCAAAGCCACTGGCTTCTAAAATGCGGCTGTACTCCTTTGCCGACCGCTCCCTGCCTTCAGTACCGGCCAGCATCATCATGCATCGCATAGCCGCTTCGGGAGGGCCGGTCTTCTCGTCGTTAAAAAGGTGCTCGGCGACCAGAACAGCGTCACCTATGGTAAGAAAATATAATGCTTTTGTTCCGATCAATGTGCTGACGACTAGTTTCAACCACCTACTGTTACACATTTAAGAAGAAAATTATCTATTTTACGAAAATGAAAAGAAGAAAATGATAATCTGTTTGAGTTTTAAATGATTTAGCACACGTCACAGCGTAGCACAGAATTGTAAAAAAATTGAGAATGTCCATTTTTGCAAAATCTCCCTTCGATGTATATTTGCGATGAATAAATGAGAATGTACTTCGCTGTAGCTATTTTGCGGTTCAACTCGTCATTTAGTATATTCTATCGCAAACGCACCTGGTTTCATTACTTTGTGAAGTTTACCGAGAAGCTGTTGAATTTTCGTGTCACTCCAGTTATGGAAGATTAAGGAAAAGACGTAAAGATCTGCTTTGGGCAGGTCGTCAACAAAGAAGTCTCCGGCCAAAAAGCGGACTTTTCGTTCTGCAGTGTCTTTTGGTAAGAAGTGCTTGGACGCGTTCACAACCGGTGGTAAGTCGAGCACGGTGACGGACATGCCCGGGTAGACTAGACTAAGCTCATTAGCTAGGGCGCCACTTCCACCTGTGAAGAATGATTGGGAGAAAACGTGTTAGACTATAGACCCTGGAGAGAAATAGGAGGCCCCAGGGTCTATGGTTGAACGTTCTTCGCAAAGACCAAAAATGCAATTCTACTAGAACGCTCAGCAAAGCTGAGGCCGTGGAATAATCTAAATCTTTTCCTATTATTTTCAAAATGAAGTCCTAGTATACCTAAAGGCATGTTAAATGACTTGAATAGTCAGTTTGTCAATATGGCCTGCTTGTGTGCAATTGCTATCGGTGACATGTGCATTCATGTTCGCGGATGAATTCATCATTAATAACAATGTACGTTACATATTATAGCCTGGCTTTGGAGGAGAACTAGAGAGAAAATGTTTCTATCTAGAATACACATGTCGAAGAAATTGTAGATGACAAACAGAGCAAAATAAGTGAAATACCAGAAGTTACAGTTATCGGGCTTCTCGTTTATGAAAGTATCCATATCGAGCTATCTTTCTACGCAAAAGTGCTTTTTGATAATTTTTCCGATTTCAACCAACAGAAAAAGGTGCGAAATCAAGGTATTCATTTGGATGATATCTGTGATACATGTATTTCTAATTGAGAAATGTTTTTTTCTTTCATATAGGGCCTCCTTTCCCTATTTCTTTTCACGCCGTAGCGAGATTTTGACCGTTTGGTTTAATCCCCTGGTAAGGTCAACACGGTAGCTCAGTTGGCAGTGTTTATAATATCAACTGAACATTGTTTGGTCTAGTGATCGGAGGCTGCAGTGTAAGTATAGGAAGAGGAGACCGTTTTAGGAGTATACAGGTCTTATGTTAATAATTGAAATATCAGAGGCATCATCAAATTTTTGAATTTCTTGTTTTTCCCCGCGGTGCATCGTTATAACTCGAAAGCTGCTACTTGACAATGGTTAAATCACATCAAAGCAGTTACTCTGTGAATTAAGTTATGTCTCTTCAAAATTCAAAACAAAGACTCATTTCTAACACAGGGCATTATCAACATCTAAGTGGTCATTGGATTAGGCACAAAAATTTCTTCGCTGTGTCCAGTATAAGTATGCGTGAGTTTCTTTGTCATCGAATAAACCTAGAGTGCAATTCTCCAAGCCGAGGCATCAAGATTTTCGAACCACATTGTGTACATTTCTTTAAAGCACCACGCCATCTTTTTCATTTATCTCTACCTATGGTATTGATGGACAAAATATTGTGTTTTTATATTGTCAAGAATTAGTAAATGTGATAAAGCTATATGTACAAAGTAATATCAAATTTTGTTTCCACCAACGTGTAATCCTTGTTTCAGAAGAGTCTTTACCACCATACCTCCAAAGTCACAAACTGTTCCGAATTCTGACAGGTCAAACGCCCTGGCAACGGCTTTGGCAGCCATCATGGCGAACCCATGCATTCCTCCGAGGAAATTCAGCGTGGACTTTTCATCCGAGTAGACTCGCTCGTAGAGTTTCTCCCCGTCGGCGCCGAATGCTCTCCGTCGCTGGTCTTTACCTTCCCTGACGGCATGTTCAAGGTTTGTCATCAGCGGCCATGTCGTGCGGTTGACGAACTGCATCAGTCCCTTGAGCGACGAATCTGCCCCAGAGGATAGGTGTTTCGTCGCCATTTCCGTGTTCGCGTAAAGTGCTGAAAGTTATGGGATAGATGAGTGCACGGTGAACGAGTCTGCTTCGAAGTAAATGATACTCTTGTGATTTACTTGAGAAAAAAACTTAATCTTTTTTGCCTGTCTTATGCGGCCTTGTTGTATTCCTCGTGTCTCTATATGTTGCTGCCCGCCACTGTTCTCCTGCCATTTATTGAATTATGCCTCCTTCGCGCTTGTCGACCAGTCTGCCTATCTGTCTGTCTGTCTGTCTGTCTGTCTGTCTGTCTGTCTGTCTGTCTGTCTGTGAATATTTGTACCCCTTCACCTTGCCATACAAGCTACCTTAGAGCGTAGTCAACCATCTGATTTTTAAAAAGTGTAGCAAGATATGTTTTATACGTAAAATATGATATTTTAACACAATCAAATTAAGTGATTGAGTGATAGTCGTTCCCAGCTGCACTCCCGCTATGTATAGGAAAAAATCGATGGTTGTTGCCCGCTCACTGTCAACATATTGCCCACTGTCCCTTCCCTCTTCTACAGTTACAAATAGCCCGACATTAAATTTACCAAATTTTGCTATTCCTATATTATTTCTATGTGGGAAAACTAAAAACTCCCGATTTTCACAAAACTAAGCCGGTTAAAACTTTATTTACTCCGTAAACTTCAAAATGAGCTGCCACAAGTGATAGGCCAAAATAATATTGAAAGGTTGAGAGTCTGAATATCTGTCCAAGGGGCGCATATTACCATAACAGCAGTAGCTGTGACTCTTGATAATTTTTTCACTATTTTCGTTTTGTGGTTCGATGAAATGTTCTCGTTCTACTTCCACAAGCATGTTGAAACACCAACTATTTTGCTTGTCAATACAATGTCTATATATGTAAAATGCAGTCGTTGTTTACATAAGATTTCTGGTCCGGACTAGAGCTTGCCAACAATAACAGCGCAGTCCGCATGGACAGGCTGAGTTGACAAGCTGAATACTGTGTACGTCGACATGCTCTCGGGAGTAGAACAAGAAACTGCTGTTGACAGCAAAAACAAAAATAGTGAAATAGACCATCAAGTGTTACAGCTGCTGACCAAGGCGGTGCTTACCGTTTTGATCATTATCCCACGATTTTTTGAGAAGACCGAGACTAACACAGGCATTCAGAAATCTCTCGGTCGCATCGGCGTCTGTAGACATTTCATTTGCTAACTGTACTGCAGTCTTGCTTTTATCATCCTTTGCTAGGATGTCAAAAACACCTAGCTCACATGCTGTGAACAATACCTGTGGAAAAATTGGAGGACAATTAATTCAGAATTGTTTGACTCCACAAACGCTCTTTTAATGTTTGATGAACCAAGGCAAAACTTTAAATTTGTTATTAACTTTTGTCAGCCACGATATAGTTCGCTAAATACCTAGTATTTCATAGTACTCGGCACTACACATGTGTAATTAAGTAAAACATATATAATAATACGTCTTCAGTCAAGTTGGATAGAATGTTACAATAACGATGTTAACATTGGGCACCGCACCCGAGTGAAAGATCGTCATATCATGTTCAGTGCCCACAGATACAGTGAAAGTTGAACGCTTTAAGCTCAGACTGAGTTCGGTAAAGTTGTCTGTCGTCTTTTTTTGGGTAACTATACTCCTGATCCCAAATATTGTAACTCCAGGGTCTATTGAGTACGTCAAGTACTGCCTTTCATCCTGCTTTTAGGCTGGTTTTTGTGATTTTGGCCAGTTTCAAGTTGTCCCTCTTCGCACAGCAGACACAGATTTTGTTTATTTATTTTCTGGAGGAGAGGGTGAACAACTTTGTTACGTCCAACGCCCTTTATAGATAGGGGAGGAAGCAACCATCAGAACTATTTCAATGGCGTACTTTAAGTTACTGAAAGGCGAATTTCTTATCGATTAACCTCAACGGTGTCGATGAAGAGGCATGAATAATGCTGTACAAAGGTCAGGAGATAATCACTACCCAGTGATGTCTAAGTGTATTCAAGCAACACTTGGACGTGTTCCACTTCTACGTATGAGAGGGGTGAGGAAGGATTGTACATTAATGAGGGACAGACACTCTCTTCGCTCAATGACTCAGAAAAAGCAGGGTTTTATTTCACTGTACCTTTGATTTTTGAAATCCAGTGATGAGGTCGAAGAGAAAAACAGTTTCATCTTTGTCGACTGCTTCTGCTTTGTCCATTGTTCTGTCACCGTTGAGAACGTAATTTAAACTGTAAAAAATAATGAAATCAAAAGACGTTTGAAAGATGTAATGACCACTTCAGGAAAACAATTACTCGTGAGTTGTGTGTGTCGGAAATATTCCTAACTTAGGTGCAACATTTCTGACTACGGTATATTACAGTTCGTTAAAAATATTGACAATGTTTTTCTTCGCATTGCCATTACATATGCTTCAACAATTAGACTGGCCTTCTACTATGTATGCCAAACGTACGACTATAGCGTACACGCAATTTTAAATGCTATTGATTTAAATAATTTTAATGTCGATTTTATTCATGGTTGCTATTTCTATATTTACGCTAACTATCACACCAAATATTTCGGAAAGTTCCCACAAATTGGCATGTCAATCGCCCTCCCACAGCAATTATTGCAACTGCGGCAAATAATACTCTCAAGTGTGGCGACCGTTCATTTATCGATATCATAATTATAGTACTGAGAATTCTGGATATTATTACATTTCATTCGAATAGTCATCAAGATTGTCGATTAGACCTAACACAGTTGTTTTTGTTTGATTTTGTGGGTTATTTTTAAATAGAGTATTTTACATCGTTGTGTTGAAGTGTTTTTAAATGATCGTGCTGAATGTGTCAAACACAGTGTAATACTGATGATGCATTAGACCGAAGGTATGTATGGTAGTAACTGTTGCGTTGATTTTTCGTTAATCTGATAAAATGACCCACGCTCCCAGCACTGGCATAAATCCGAGTGAATGTCTACCAAATATTGAATTATTCTTTTTTTCTGCGTGTTTACCAAAGCGAATTTTCTTTTTCGGTTCATTCATGGAGATCTTTGAAAAAAGGGTTGTACATGTAATCCGATGTCGCATCGCTAATTCCTATGGAGCAAATAAATATACCGCCAATGCAACGAGTCTGGAGCTGAAAATTTGTTATGTAGCCGTGACCTTTGACATTATTATGGCTTGAATGAAAAACTTGGGCTCACGTGTGTTATGCAATGAAGAAGTGCCGTAGTCCTGTGAGTCCTAGATCCATCCACCACAACTCTCCTGTCGTGTACACGGTGCACGACAACCTCGTTTAAGTTTGAAAATGACGATGACAGTATAGTGTTGGTATACAAATGGTCAGTTTAGCTTCTGTACTCTTGCTTAATTTTTGGTATTGTTTTTTTTCTTAACACTGTCGTAGTAAGCATGGTATGTTTGCAAGACGTAGGCATTATCTTCAAAGCCACAATTATAAACAGCAAATTTCCCTTACATTGCAAACAGAACACTAAAGTAGGCAAGCAGTTTGATAAAACATCTCAAACATATAATATGAAACACTGGTAAAGTCAGAGCTGTCGTTCCTCCCTGACAAACATACAAATAAACGGGTACCCCAATCGTTCTGTGATGCACAGGTGGATTGACCAACCGTACCGTGACTAGCGTTATACTGCACTGCTGCATAACATTGGTTGGCCCATGGTCCCTCTCGTTGTTGGCCCGAGTCCGGTGAATTACTGTACGAGTAAAGCACGCCAAATGGCATCACATCGATCTCTTCACATCGTGATACCATTCTGTTATCCTTGGTTTTCGTTTTGATTCCCACCTGCCCAACCCTTCTTCCTTCCAACTGCCCCCTCCTCTCTCTCTCTCTCTCTCTCTCTCTCTCTCTCTCTCTCTCTCTCTCTCTCTCTCTCTCTCTCTCTCTCTCTCTCTCTCTCTCTCTCTCTCTCTCTCTCTCTCTCTCTCTCAAATAGAAAGGCTTTCGTCCAACAGTCGAATACTACCCTGAAAAATGCTCTAAGGGAAAAAGTTTAGCAAAGCAACAGAGAGTAATAGTCACTCACCTAGCTGTGATCTTCGTCTTCACGGCGATATGTACAACTAAACAAATGAAATTTGCCGACTAAAATCTTGCAATTTTATCTGGTTTAAGACTAAACACAAACACCACGTCACGAGACTGCAACGTACATATACACACTATCTACCATGCAGAATGGGGTGTTACAGTTGCCGTTTATGATATCTTCGGCTAACTCTTAATATTTACACAAATGATATGGGGATAACCAATCGTCGATCTCCAAATGTTCTCACTAAATTTCATGGCATATATTTGATTTTCCTACTTCAAACCATGGAGCTAGCTGCCACCGTGTCTTCTGTACTTCCATCACTGTTTCGTGCGCTATATTTGAAATAGACGGAACGACATCATACTCTTAAACTTGAGATATCTCTCGACAAAAAGGAAACGGAGGAGTTATCAAATCTTGGAATGATAATTGAATAACGATCTTTTTATTGTGCATCAATGTATTACATTTTCTCAGTGAAATCGAAAGAAATGGTAAAATGTATGGTTCCCTGTGTGCAGTATGGCTAAACACGTGATCGTATCAAGTTGGTAAATACATCCCTATATACTCTGCAAGAATTTTCATGATGAGCAAGAACGTTTTAGAAGCTTTTTTGATCTGAAAATAAAGTGCAATGGCTATAAAATTGTGTGCAATTGGATTTAATTCATTTCGCATTATATGCAAACTTTTTTGTGAAACGATGACAGTAGAAATAGGTGTAATGGTATTTTTCATATGTGTGTATCTTATCATAGAGGTAAAATAATGCACCTCGATTATGTAATCGTGACAATGTAATAACTATAACTTTAAGCTAAGATGTGACGAGCACCTCTCCACAAACAGATACACGTGCAAAAACTGAATGCGATTTTACAGGAGAAAGTCGCACAACCGAAAACTCACTTTTTCTAGCATTTATATTGTGAAGTTTTCTGTTCTGACGTCATCACTGTAGCTGATAGACGTCTGGCCTGGTCTGTCATTTGACGAACATTGAACATACGGTCACGTGACTAGGAACATAGCGATTTGGCGACAAGGGTTTGGTAGTGTTCATTGTGATTATTATAGTATGGTATTGAAGTATAACTCTATTTCTGTTTGACACGTCTCCTTTCAACCAGGTTTGGAGCCTAAAATATACTCAAAGTAAATTTTACTCAGCCGCGTCTATCAAAACTTTAGTCTTTACCATTCTATGTGCAGTCTAACAACATAGTAGTTCTGCGGTCTTTGCGGAGTGACCGTGGCGCAATCAAGCAAAATTTGTCCTTTTTTTTGCAATGTTAACAATGCCATGATTCTGAGTCCTCCTTTGCCGTTCAGTGTAATTCGTACGTGTTTGACCGTGTGACCACGGTCCCTCTATCGGTGATAGCAAGTGTGTTTTGAGGCCATGTCACTGTTGAAACCATCTATGTCAAAATCGACCTTGAACAACTTTGTCTTTTTCCAAATTCGTTCTTTCCGACCACGCACTGAGTCCATCGACACTTTGGCTTCAGCTGCAGGCAATCGATGACTGCAGTCAATGGTCTGTAACGTATGTCCACGTGACTTGATCAGCTTTGAGATCTCATTGATGGTATCCAGTCCGGAGGGACTGTAATGATATCTTTCTTACCTCCAAAAAGCCACGTGATAGCCAACTGAGAAGCAGTTTGGATCTATGTTTGCACAAGTTACAAATGATTAATTAATATGTGTTACTTATTAAAACTGAGCTCAAATCTCAGTTGGTTAGCACGTGAACTTTTGGAGGTCAGAGAAGCGTTACACAATCAATGAGACTGCAGCTCAGATCAAGTGGAATCAATGCACTGTGTAAGTGTAACACTGATATTAGCTGATTATATTTGATCGGGCTCACGTGACTTTAACGAGACAAACGAGAGAATTTGGTTGACTCGGTAACAAGGGATCGTTGTAAGGCAAAAATAAATAAATAAATAAATAAATAAATAAATAAATAAATAAATAAGGGTAGGTAGGTCGGCAGGAATTTTTTTCCAAAATATTTTTGTTTTCTAATATGCATTTTTCAGGGGTTCAGGGCGGTCAAACACTTGCCACAGAACATTTCCAGAAAAATGTACCATAAATATGAAAGGAAAAAACATAAAAGACATCTTCGCTCAAGCAAAAATCAAATGCCAAGTAACGAACGCGTGATTTTACGGGTTTTTTCTTTACTTCCATGTTTACGTAGCGCTAAAAAGTTTAGGGTCGGCGGGTAAAAAATAGGGTAGGTCGGGTTATCGGAACAGCATAATTTTTTTGTTCGGCCTAACATGATAGTAAAATATTTCATAGGACGATGCACGCATATCCTATCCAAGAGGTATTTTAACGTTGTAATAGAGAAGTATCTTTCTCGCCAATTTTTTTCTACCAAACGCTGTGGACTCTTTAACGTTCAGAGGGCAACAATCACCAAACGAAGAAGAGGCACGTCGGAATTTAAATTCTATGCTTTCTTTAGTCTATTATAAACTCTCAAGTGTGGTTCAAGAATTGCTCTTCCCTTGAAGAATAGAATATTTATCTATTGAACGATCAAAAGTCATCATGGGTCAAAAGTCATCATGTCCATCGATCCTATCTCATACGTCATCCTCGTTTTGGTTGACGCGCGTTGGGGCACGTAAAGCTATTTAATGATCGGTTTATTAAGTTTTGCGTACGACATCTCCAAGCCTTGATTAACTGATTGGCACTGTACACACATCACCTCTACTATCCTCACATGGGTTCAAATCAAGCGGTCAACAACGATCATACATTATATGTTGGGTTGCTTTTATCGAGGCATATTTTCTCTTTCCCGCATTGATGAACGTTCGTGCGTATTTCTAATTCTAGAGACACTCTTTCTGTGGTATTGAACATGACGTGATCAAGGGCACAGAAAGCTTATACTTCTGCACAGCAACACGCAGAAGCAGAGAAAAAATGCAGCGCTGCTAGAGCTGTTTGGATGCAAGTCGATAGGTTAATTATACGATTCTTCGTGACAATTTTAGGTATGGGTTCGTCAAACAATAGAATAATCATTGGAAGATATAGGATTGAGGATGGTTATGGATCTTGTAAGGGGAGGATGGAAAATGCCCTCATCATTCAGCATTATATTTGAAAAAGTATTGCAAGATTTTTCTGAGGTTTTGCTCAGGTGACGTATTTGAAGCATAAGAGCACAACTGTTGTGGCAAATGCGACAGCGAATTTACGGCAAGAATGGCAATCTTTTCACCTTGGTTTTGAAAAATTAAGCGTCATGTTATATTATCAAAGTACAATCTCTGAACATGCTAAAGTGAGAACAGTTTAAATGAAGAATAAAAAAGTAAAAAAAAACATGAATAAAAGGGAATGAAATGGTGTACAATATAATGAATGAGAAAAGCACTGAAAAGGGGATTGTATAAATTGGATGCGATTTAGCGTGAAATAGAAAACCTTTATAAATGGATAGCGGGAGCAATATTGGGAAACACCTTCGAATAATTGCAATGAAAATGTAAAACAGAAAGTGTATCTGTGTTGTATTCTTTTCAGAGGTAACTTAGTCAGGTGTGATTTCTTTGGTCTCTGTAAAAAAACCACAAGTACATGTGTTTTAAGGACTGATAGTATTTTTGTGAAGGGTGATCCTGACAATAGCAGTTTTCAAACGTCAAGGAGAACACGCAACAAAGGCGGAAGTGATCTTTTCGGTTCGTGTGACGTCATAGAAATCACGCGTTATAGTTGGACCCTTTTCCTCCAATAACGCATCATCCGCCCGTGAGCGGCGGAAAATTGGGGTTGGTAGGTTTTATCGTACGGGTTGGCGAGGGTTGGTACCGGAAATATGCTTATATGTTTCCTTGGCTGGAGTGATATATTCACAATAATCGGTTGACACGGTGCAGAACCTGAAGACGACGGTAAGTGGAATGTACAACATAATCATTCATGTAAAATATTTCATATCGATTTTTTAAAATTTTAAACAACAATAACCCACCGTCTAACGATACCTTTGGAAAGCGCTGCTGTTGGCAGTCAGGTGCGCTCACGTGAACACGGAATGAACATGAGTTTCACATTCGACTGTTGCGCAATCGTCAGTGAAGGTCAAAGAATCCAGTTTAACACGTTTTGTTTGCATGTTAAGAGTATAGTAGGGGAGTGTTTCGCACACCTACAACTCCTTGGTTACTTAGTGGAGTTCGTCTCAAATCGGAAGTCGACTGTGTCTGTATATACTCTGTTCAGGCATCGGGTACATGTATAAAACAACGCTGTAGACTGACATTGGCAAAGCAACACCGTGACAGCAACTATACCGAAGACAGACAACGTCACAAATACAGCCGCTGTAGGAAAAGAAGACGGGACAAAAGTCTGATAAGATTATTTTGATTATATATTTTCAGTGAACTTGATTAACAACGTGAATCGTACATGAACAACAATCCGAGTCGTCTTCTGAGATCTTGGAGACTTTTCACTGGACAGCCAGCGGTAAAGGTATTGTGTTGTGGGACCCGTCTTCTCCGATTGAGCCAAAGTTTTGACCTCAGCTCTATCGTTGGATAAAAGTTACCAAACTTCGAAAGAATGGAAGTTGTTGCGCCATCGACGAAAAGTGATAACGTGGCAATGAAGTTGACTGCCAGTCTTCATGGACTGCCCGTCATTGGTCAAATGTTTTGGCGACTGGGATCGATTTTCGGACCTCTTTCAACGTATTTCATTGGATGTTTTCAAATCATCCATAAAGTTCTGAGTTTTGATATTGCCACCATTGTTGGTGGTATCACGACTTTTCCGCTGGACCTCGTCGCCAAAGTCAGTGACTTCAACAAGAGGCTTGCGAAACTGGAATCTGACATCACTCAGAACTCGGTGGTACTCGCAGATCTGAAAACAGACATCGCCCGCTGTCGCCAAGAAATCGCCGAGAGGCGCAGCGATGATGACGGCCGCTACGAAAAACTCGCCGAACTCGAATCGCGCGTGACTCACCAATCCAGCAGTTTCGAACAATCCCTCAGCGAACTGCGGAAGGACCTTCGCGCCATGTCCAAGCAGGATGATTCAACAACGAAGAAAAGCAGGAAATCGTCACGTCCGTGCAAACATTTAAAGCCTAAGTCTGGTGATCCACTGACCAGGAGTGCCTGTAACCATGACAACTCAAAATCTGACTATGTTAGTGCTCCTGCAAACACGTCTAGCGTACAGCGAAAAGGTGTCGCGGGTAGAAGTTACGAACTCTTCTCCAACATTTCGATGTCTGGTCTGACAATGGCACAGAGATGGTTCTTTCCTCAGAAATAGCATTCCATATGATGGCTTCAACTGTTACATGGATATCTACAAAGTTTACATACCAACCCTCGACGTTGAGGCTTTAAATGGTTACGTAAAGCTGATTTGACCTTTCATGATCTTGTTTCCCATTTTTCTTGTAATCAACTGTTTTCGTGTGTCTTGATTGTTTACATGTAAATATGAAAATAACTACAGCGTGTTCTCATGGTACTGTGTTGACCAACAGATTATGCCTGTCTCGTGTATTACATGCAGCTATTAGGCCTAAGATTCAAAATGAATATGCCTCTCATCTCCGACTGTATATATATTTCGGTTACACAGTGATGGATGTGCAAGATAACTTTGTTGAATCAGACGCTGTATCATGACCAAGCCTTAGCGCAATACAGAATAACTCTGAATGACGACAGCAGTTGTTGTCATTCAAGCTGTCCGGGGATGGTCTAGAACCTGTCCAGTCATTTTGAGCTCTGTAAACACACTGGAGATTGTCAGAGCCATAAATTGACCGACTGATTTCTAGACCAGTTGGATATTGCGTGGTGAGCTCGCAATACATGTTCGTATTTGGCCCCGTACAAAGAAATTTAGGCACACACGAAGCGCCCTTGTTATATTGTGACCTTCATAATGAACTCTTCATTATTATTGCCAGTCTCCAGAGAGATGTTAATAATGTAAGTTTCTCATGATGTATCCGTTCATACAGCTCTAACATGAGGCGACAAAGCCTGGAAAAGGTATTCAAGATTAAATTGAATGATAATTGTGACTTTGTATGGACAGCATTGATAATTTACTAGAATAATCGTGTAATCAGTCTCTCTCAGCGTGCAATCTCATTATAGTGACGTCATGATCAAAGTCCAAAGTTCATTTCGCTCTTTCTCTCAGTGTCTCTCTGTCTAATTCTCA
This sequence comes from Ptychodera flava, assembly GCF_041260155.1. NCBI lineage: Eukaryota > Metazoa > Hemichordata > Enteropneusta > Ptychoderidae > Ptychodera > Ptychodera flava. The sequence continues at coordinate 22,094,464 of NC_091946.1, read as the reverse complement.
CTCTATCTCTCTTTTCCTTGGCGCTCCGACTCATGTACAGATCAAAAGCTCAAGATGACTCGGTATTTTCCCGTATGTAGCGTTCGCAGCGGTAAAGATTTTACAGCCATATTTTTATTGTCTTGCAATGATCATTAAAAAATTCGTCGCTAGAACCAACAAACTGCTAGGCATTTTAACGTGACGCGTGTGTTTCCAACTTGCATGTGCAAGAAACAGACGGAAGTCCAATCTTCCCTAATGCGTGATATTGATAAGGGAAGGACATAGGAAAATGTATTTTACACCAGAAACACGACACACCCCACTTCAAACCGACGGATCTCACAACACACGTAACAACTTCCGCACTAGATGTAAGTCCTTTAAGTTTTGTTCCCGTCAGAGCAACAAAAATATGACGAAATATGTAAGAAACGAAAAAAAAAAGATCCTGACCTTCTGATAGGGCATGTCTTTAGAAGAACAAACATATGGGTTTTAAAAGTTTTTCGATTTCGAGTAATGATATTTTGCTGTTACCAGGGTTTGGCTACATGTCACAGCGCCGCTAACGGCCGTTGGAGAATTTGATTGAATTAGTCTGAGCCCCAAACTCACAGTTCCATCACTACTAAATATTTCCGCCCTCTACGACCCTGTTCACGCTCAAGGGGCAGTGTCGACAATATAAAATAGTGAGCCGTCAGAAGGCCTATCAATTAGTCAGTATATTGCTAAAATCCAACCGCAGATTCTTTGAGTTAATGAGTTCAGATTTCATTCTTGTGGTAAATGTTATTCGTAACTAAGAAACGCTATTGTAAATTTTGACTCAATGCCATTAACCTATAAGAGGTCTCTGTGAAGTTTGAGTGTCAATCTACATGCAGTTCACTTTGTCACAGACATCAATTTAGCTCTAGAATGTGATATGAAAGGAGTATGTAGTTTACTCAAGGAGAGAGTAATATTAACGGTAGGGGGCGGTAAAGAAAATGGGGAGAGGGCACGAAAGAAACTCTGGGTGTCCAGGGGCTTGAAAATTCCAGAGTACGGCGAGACAGAGGCCTCCGACTTTTTATTCGATGCAAATCACACGCATGCATATACCACTCTTGATGGGGCAGAATACACCTCTTTTCATAAACCTGATTTCTAAGGTTATACAATGAAACAGCAGACTGACCACTCCCCCCGCCGCCGCCCTTAGAAAGGTTAGATATCGTTGCAAGTATTTGTAAAATTTACAAAAATACAACAATAGCAAAGACCTTCCAAATCCTGCTGTACCCCGCTAGAGTATCATTGTTATCTCATGACATTTGAAAAAGGTGAAACCACCAAAATGGTATTAAAAGTGGCAACAAAATGTAGATATAAAAGCTCACGCTATAACCGGTATCCAACCATACATCGACCGATTATAATCATGCAATAATGAAGCATCACTACATACCATTGACTACACTGGGTGCGTGTGAGCATTAATGCAAACTGTAAAAGCGTGGGCATGAGAAACCACAGCAACAAATTTATGACGGAACAAGAATAGGATATAAGAATATAATTTGTAAGTACAAAGAAAACTGTCAGGTAACTAGTGTAATGTATATAGCGTCGTCAAAGTGTTGTATTGACGTTGAACTTCTACGGTTACTCTGTATAAAAACTTAACGAAATGTTTTCTTCTTCCGCCCTCCTCCTCCCAGAGTTGTGCTCGTTCCCTTACTACTATTCAACTGGAGCCAATGGCGAAATTATTAATATCTCAATGTGTCTCAATATTCAAAACTCATCAATATTTGTTTTCGGAATAGATATCACCTTAATCTTCACCATGACCAGCGGTGCTTCTCACGTTTGCCGTAATTGATGCATGTACATGTAATGCCTCGTCGATCAGGGAAGCTTGGAAGTCCCTCCGTCGTTGTTATTCGATCCATGGTGACACTCACTGACAAGAAACCCGGTCACGTTACTCGCATTCCATGCACTTGAGTTGTATATGAAATGGTCACTTTAGCATAATCCCCCATGGGAAGTGTACTTCATATGTACATGTATAGCACAACAAGACTTTTGTTTTATGTGTTTTAGACGTAAGCGCATTAGTTTGAGTAGCTCAGAATCCAAAGCCGGCCGTGCACTAAGTTCATGAAATACGACTCCAACTTATTTGGGGGAATTTGATCTTTATATATATTTTTCAAATTTCTCAAAGGTGTTGGGTGCCCTATAGCTGTATTTTGCAATGTTACAACTCACAAAAACAAGTGCATTAAAGAGAAAAGCAGATGAGCTTACACTTGCAGATTAAAGCAACATTAGTTCAATTTCCAATTATTCAAAATTAGTTCCAATCGTATTAAAATGTCTTTCACAGAACACTTGACGTTTCTACTGATACATCTAAAAATAAGCAAAGATTATACTCCAGAATTCTGTCATTAGTATTTTAAATATTTAACTGGTAGAAGTACAACGATTCAGAGAGAGAGAGAGAGAGAGAGAGAGAGAGAGAGAGAGAGAGAGAGAGAGAGAGAGAGAGAGAGAGAGAGAGCCCGACCGGCCGACAGACACACAGTGCACATACATGCTGAGTCAGACAGGAAGACAGATGGAAGTGAGATTTCCTTGACGTAGCAAGTAACGGGGGCACGTTTGGAGAATGCGTACTTCCCAATTGAAACTCGGAAGCATGTTGCATGTTAACTCGGGGTCGAAACAAAATTTCAAATGACATTGTCTTTTTTCTTTTATTTTTAAGACATGTGATCGCAGGTGAGTAGATATCCCTGCAGGCGAAACGTTTTGAAACACAGATGGTATAAGTAACAGCAGACTGAATCCAGTTTTAAAGTGGCAATTCGAGTCACTTTGGCATTGCATCAAAAAACCAGAAAACAAATACAAACTTGTATTTCCCTGCGATACCAAGCAAGCGAACGTCGAGGGAGGGTTTACCTATACTTGGCAATGCAGTGATAGCTAATTCCATCGCTTGCATGCAGGGATGCAATGAAATGCCACGGTCATTTCGTAATTTTCTTGAAATGTCCAAAAAAAAGAACGTATACGAGAAGCCGTTTTGAAAATGCTTTCAAAACCTGTGTCAGATTTCAAGAGAACATGGCATTATTAAGTCTTGCCTTACCAATGAACGTGAGAAAAATACAAACTCGGAATTTTTTCTGAGTAGTTTTAATAAGCATATCGTCTTCATAGCTTGGTCAGCACTCACGCGTTTCTTGCTATAAGCGAAAGTTACTTGTGGGATTTTTTTAGAAATCTACGCTGAAAGGAGATGAAAATATGTCAGTCTTAATCAGCTCCCTACATCTGCATGTAACAAGGGTACGATGTACTTCAATGTGATTTATCTCAAAAAGTGACATGGGAACATCCATTTTCTCATTATAATTCTCGTCTGCTCACTGACATCTACAACATCTTGCAGTTGTGAGGAAAATGACAGTATCTTTACTTTTGCGAATCCATACATCCAAAACCTGATTATTTGGGTAAAAATGGCATGATTGATGGTTTTAAACCTAGAATGGAATGTCAATTAATGAGTTATCGTACAAAGAACTCCAATGTGAAGCTTTCATCGTCCCTGTCCCTGAGGCTAACTTTCAATTCTGAAAAGTCGTGACATCGACTTACAGCTCACGAGGGCGCTGTACAACTTGATTATGTCAACACCGTGACACTGTAACATTATAAATTTTACTGAAACAAAAACCAACTACAACAACAAAACAATAGACAATGTAACATCAAATATAACTTTTAATTTCGAATATACCGATTCAGCTGCTCTTGATGGGGTCTGGGTTACCCTTGAATCCTACGTATGCAACCTTATCGATGAATACTTTGTAGTTTATTTCAAGTTTGGTGAGAAGTGGAGGTCAAATATGCACATTGAACTCATTCTTACATCCTTGTTGTTTTAGATCATCCCTCTGAACATTTTTCTGTACTTAACTTATTTACAGTGACGGAGACATGGCGATTCCTGCTGACGCTGGACATATCTTCAATTTCCTAAATAAATATTAATTTTTCGAAAGTAAATAAATGCTCCTAAATTTAACTCTCCTTATATTTAATACATCATATACTTTGATATCAGTGACATTTGTCGTTTTAATGCTGATTACAAGCTGTGTCGTTATCTGTTATATCAGCCTTTGAATGAAGAAACTCATTAAAACTATACTGGTCATAATATACGTACTTGATCTGAAATATTCATGCACATAGTAATTCGGCAAGTACAAACGAGTTCACCCTTTACTTAGCATTAACTTTGTAATGTGTCACCGGTAGATGATGACATAAATATGAAGACAAAAAATTTTCCATAACCTTCAAAGTCCACCAACTCCTCTCCTAGGAAAACTACGAAAGGATAACCGTGCATGGCACTGCGAATGGAAGAACGTTGGCCTGGCGACAAAATCCTTCAGAGAAAAGTTATGCATGACCATCTTGCCACAGTAATACTATCAAAATGTTTGCTTCCCCTAATAACAGAGTTAAAGGAATTCTATTGATACTACTAAATCTAGAACTATTACTCGGCATGCAAAAAAAGTCTCTCTAGATTAAAAATGAGTGAAAGGGTCATTTTCCGTCGCAGAATCATTGCTTTGATTTATGATCAACCGCGAGATGCAAGAAAAAAATCTTCACTGATGAGTTTAACGTGATCGCCCGTGAGATGACAGGGATACTAAAACGTTCATTTCAGTAAAGCACTCAACACTTGGACATTGGTATTTTATCTTGTTGTCGACGCTTTTTAAGTGAGGGTTAACACCGTAGCCATCCTGTATATTACACATTTTACGGGTCTGCGTTACTTGAATATCAATGAAACAATTTGTTTGATTCTGAGGCTGCTTAAGGTAGTATGCACCTCGATAATGAAAGATTTAAACTTTTGCTCAAACTTTCCTTAAACGATATATCAATCCTTCTCTTTCAAAATCAAGAATAAAAATCGGGGGTCACCGAGCAAATTTTGGAACTAGAGAAATAGATTACTCAATATTTACCGATATTTCAAATTCGAAATGGCCGCCATCCCTGTGTTAACTCTATGGAGAGAAATAAAATTTTCGAATTTCAAAAAACTAAGCCGGTGAAGAGTTTTCTTTCACCAAGAGCTTTAAAATGAGCCCTCACAAGTGGTAGATCAGAAAAGAATTGTAAAAGTTTTGAGAGTCCGAATATCTGTCCCCGAGGCGCGTTCTACCTTAAGAAGTAACACTGACTCCGGGTATTATCACAACTGATGTGCCATACCTATGTGAAATATATTACGCCGTCGTAAGTGTTGGTTTCTTAAGGTTATGGATGATTTTTATTAATCTCATCCACTATATATCAAACAATTACGAGCATGTTGTTGTAACGACAACCTTCAGTAACAGCACTTTCAGTACCTTCGGCAGCACTACGCATTAAAAACAAGTTATGAGAGAAACTTTAATCATCTGACAAAGTAAGTGGTCACACCGATGTGCAGGCTGTTTCTTGCAATAATATACGCTAACATGCAAACAAACATGCATACAGCATTATGACGAGCATATCATCATCATCATCATCATCGTCGTCGTCGTCGTCGTCGTCGTCGTTGTTGTCTTCCTTCGTTGTTCCAAATTGTTTGAAGTCCACAAATATTCTGAAAGCTGTGCGTAGAAAAAGCGGCATCCTTATATGCATTCTGGTATATTCAGGTGAAATTAGTTTGTTTAAGGTAGTATGCGCCTCGAAAGTGAAAGACTTAAACTTTTGCTCAAACTTTCCTCGATGAAACTTTCGACCATTCTCTTACCAAAGCAAAATAAAAATCAGGGGTCACCGTGCAATCTTTGGTACTGGAGATAAAAATTACCTACGATTTCCCGATCTTTGCAATGCAAAATGGCCGCCATCCCTGTATTAGGCCTAACTCTATGGGGAAAATAAAATTTTCGATTATCGAAAAAGTAAGACAATGAACGTATTTCTTTCTCCAAGAGCTATATAATGAACCCAACAAGTGGTATGTCAGAAAAGAATTGTAGAAATTTGAAAGTCCGAATATCTGTCCCCGAGGCGCGTTCTACCTTAATCAGAAAACACACGGTACTCGTTTCCATTAACCTTTGTACCTTATAGGATAAAATGCTCCATAATGACGTGGCAAGTTTTATTGGGATCAAGGGTGGAAGGGTCATTTTTTCAGTTTTGAAATAGCGTCCTCATTACGACAACCTTTCAGGCTTAAAACAGGAATAAATCAAATTTTGCATCATATTCTACAGGGAAAAAACTGAAGAAAGATGCTGTTGCCAGAGGTATTGAAGATATATTAATTGTTTACCTATCTGCTGTTGGGTAATTAATAAAACTTCACACCATCAATTTTAATTTTGTTTCTCTGAAACCTTGTCGAACAAGTTTTGCTGTAATTTCTGTCGTGTGCTGTTTTGTCATTATTGCGTTTACCTTTGTCTATTTCCCACTTTGCTGTTTGTCATCGTATTTCATTGCGAACCTGAAGTTGGACTTGCCCTCTGAAAATGAAACCAAATAAAAAATGAGCATATGTTAATACACTTGTCTGTGTTGGCTGGCTGGTAGGTTTACAAAACTCCAAGGACGGCAAACAAAGAATTTTCTTTTGATGGCCCGACTGAAAAACCAAGGAGTATAATGCTATACAATTGTATTCAACGATTTCTATGCTAATGTTGTTATTTATGTTTAGATTGGTAAAATACAGAAGCAATGTCAAAGTCGTTGAAGTAGCGATGCTAGTAAATTACACAATTAACATTGGAAATTAATGCGGTTGTATATGAGTGTGTGCAAAAGTAGTAAATAATGTACCAGTATATAGATGTCTACATTTTAATGTAGTGCAGACTTGTGCTCAATAACATGAACCCCACACTTCAAAAATTCAATACAAATTTGTATTTATTACAAAGAAACACTGTGAAATCGCTTATCGCCCTCAGCGCGCATCAACGTCTTGTTGCGGTATATTTTCCTCCTTTTCAGAGTCTATTCCAGTAGTCTTCAAGTGGTTCACATCTCGCAACTGTCTAATATTTACTGTTAGATGACTTACTATAAGAATTCCACCTTCTTCAAACGCTAGCAAGTACTCAGTGGCTTTGTTTGAAGCTCTCTAGTTTGGCCCGTGTCTGTCTGTTTGTCTGTCTGTCTGTCTGTCCGTCCATCTGTCTATCACGAGAGTGCAAGACATTTCCTTTCGTCTCATACCATCGCTATTTCCAGGTCGTTTGTGCGGCCCTCGTCTATTCTGTCACTTTGCCCAAAGGCTTGTCTCTCCAAAGCATCCCCCTGTCTCTCTGCCTCTCCTTGTCTCTGTCTGTCTGTCTGTCTGCATATCTGTCTCTTTCTCTATGCCAATCCACCCATCCGTCCGTCTGTCCGTCTGTCTGTCCATCTGCCTCCCCTCTCCTCCGGATCCCCCTCTCTCTCTCATAAATTCACATGTACGCTTTGCCGCACATTTATTAGTTAGAAATTGTCATGATAGCAATAAATGTTAGTCGTTGACTCTTACGTCACCCTCGACGGGATACGCAATACAGCTGTCAATCTCGCCCACAGAATGTGTTTGAAGAGACTTGCGGTTGCTAGGCACCATGCCTTCCACCGCTCGACCTTTCCGCATGCGGTGACTGACTGAGGCGACTCACGGAGTCGAAGTTGTTGACTTAGTCAGCGGCTCACAAGCAATTATTAGAGAAGCGAGACGGCTTTCTCAGTCCACTCAATCAATATCTCAGTACAAATATTCGGATTCTAGAATAAATATACTCATTTCATCGCATGGGCCATTTACTTGTGTTTTAGAACTAACGCGATTACGTCACTGAGAAAATGGGGTCGTTTTCGCTGCCTGGTGGATAGTTTCCTTAATTGACCACTGGTTTCATTAACAACATAGCCATAACCTTTGTGTGCTCTCTTTCCCCGCTTTATTAAGATAAAATTGTTTACCCACTACTCCATTACTTTGCCATTCAATCATCGGTAGTCACGGAAACCAATATACTGGATTCTTTTTGCATGGAACCAGATGAGAGTAACATTGTCGTCATCCGGGTTCTATTGACTCGACGAATATAGCGGTCTTTATTGGTCAAGCGAAACAAGAGGGCCCACAGGTCAAGAGGCAAGAAGGAACCGATATCTTCTGTAGGTTAGAAATCTTTTAATTTTGAAGCAATTTTCATTATTTCTGTTCTATTTGTAAGATAAGTTTCTTCTTTTACTTCTCAAATAATGTCGAAATCCCAGTCCACGCAGTCTGTATGTGAGCAATGCCTATTATTTTGACTCCGGAATTTACTAAAGTCGGGACTTGAATTATTATAACTAAACATACAACACACCATATTGTTCATCTCGTCGGCATGGCTACCACTTCTCATTTCCTTCACATTGTAAAGGGAAAATTAGAAGAAAATTACCTTTTTATTCTCGAAAAAATGATGAAAGTATTATTTTTAAAAAAGTTACAGGTTATGTCCGTTGGTGGCGAGGGGAGAAAAGACCCTTTTCCGCGGCCCTAGGAGATGAAGTTTGCCTCAGTCGATAGTGCTCACCGAGTAAAATATCTTGGGTCTGTCAGTAGTTATTGAGCAGATGTGATCGGATTTAGTCGCGACGTGCGACCGTGCAAATATGTTTCTGTCGGAAAATTGCCTCGGAATCTTCAGAGCCCATCATTTTAAAGCTAGCGACTGTCTCGTTCAGTTTTCTCTGAGAAGACTTTACGAGGAATTTCGCAAAACAGATGTTCCTAGGTTAGTTTAGAAATAATGAATTTTAATTAAGATAATGGAATCATGAACTCTGATATGGTAGCTCCCTTCACGTGACTTACGAGTTTATGTTTTTTTTATTAGCTTTGTCGCCTTCCTTTAAAAATAATGTCAGCGTGCTGATCACGCTTAAGTTCTAATTTACATGCTGATTTTAATATTCCACGCATATTTCATGGCAACTGCTCTCTCTCTCTCCGGCAGGCTGCGTTCCTAGTCTCCAGTGGAGATATTAACAGTGTGGAAGGTTCCTAGTTTGTTGAAGTTGTCACGTATTATGGCTTCAAATAATCGGATTTGGTGTCTTCCGAGTTGGCGGTGAAGTGAGAGACTGTGACGCAATTGAAAAAAAAGCTGAGCGAAGGCAGCGGACACTCCCGACTCGGAGCGCGTCACCCTGAAGGTAAGGGCTCGGAGAACCCTTGCTGAGTAGCAAAATCCTGCGTGTTGGACAGCTTCGTCGAAGTCGTGTCTGCAACGGTGGCCTTTCCTATAAAAAAACTTGTTAAGGGCGAGCGCGCTGTTTCCGATTCATAACTGCACCGGCAATCCCATCTATTTGACGTATGGCCCATCGGCGTTGACTTCACAGTTAAGGACACGCTCCGAACGAGCAAACAGTCGCGTAAGCACGGGTGGATGTCTGAGTGAAGTAGTAATTTTGACATTTGACGCTGGGACATCACCTGTTTCTGCTCTCCCGGGCGAATGGAAATACAGAGGCTGTGCTTCTTTTCTCATCACGATATCGTTGTATTCCGAAAGGTCGTATTTCGGCGTATGTAAAAGGCCTCTTAACATTTTGCGGTCAACTTCATCGATACAGACGCCGGGAGAGTATTGAAGCTGTCTGCGACTTAGACCTCGTCTCCTCATTTTCTCTTTTTGCAATACAAGGAAAGGCTGTCGACACTCTAAGGATATCATACGTGACGTCGGATCTTATTTCTCAGCGAGAAAGTGTCTCTGTCACAGGCGATGTATCTGTAGCCGTCGTTCACATGACTAATTCATCCGCCGCCCTGCACTGTCATAATAAGACGCCTCGATGACCTATCAAACACGAAGAATACAGCAGTAATAGCTTACTAATCTGTAATATCGCGATATAATATTTAATATTCGGCAGGTGATGGATTCCACTGGTAATGAGTGCATCATATGTACTTGAAGATGGACCACAAATAAAAGGCGCAGGGCGTTGTGTCAACTGTCCGTTATGCTTTACCTACAATGAAACTGTTTGCCCATGTCATTTTATACACCATCGTTCTTTGTTGTTTTGATGACGTCATCTACTGTTCACCCCAGTCGACAGCGCCGTCCTGGTCCAAGTTCTCGTTTCCGAACCCTCAAGTGGACACCGAAATCTGTAGTCACCATGGAAACGAGTCCTGGCTGTGCGACCCCGAGAAGATACTGACCGCGGAACAAGGTGAGATGAGAAGTGGGAAGGGGGATTTTTTTTTTTTTTTTTTGGGGGGGGGGGGGGGGTGTGCTCCCCTGAAGTGAAGCGATATGCGATTTGTATTGGTTGTATCATGTTCGGATACGATATATCTCGTTCCGTGATGAGCTCACACACTCTCAATCTGCACTTGACATGCGAACTAGTCGGGGCCTGTCCTTTTACATACACGCGTGTTTCACCTTATACTCACGTTAAAGTTTAACTGCACGGATGAATTTTTCATTGACAATCAACTTGAAGGCTTCAGCATGCACACTGAGTTCCTTTCGTTACTGTGAGTGAGAGAATTTCACAGCTGCAAGGCTCTGTAAGTTTATTTCTGCATATCAGAGGCCGGTCGTAAGTGCTTCTGCAATTCCACGTGAAGTGGGGAACACTGAAATAACCTGGGGGCATAAATATGTGAATAATAATACGGTCGGGAATTCGGCCCCGTCATTTCATATAATTCTTCTTCGACGAATAATTGGCTCGTCACCCTTTGATCTCCGATACGTGACCGATTAATGAAACCATGGCAGTTAGTCATACGATACTTTCTTGTATTAAATTCATCCATGGCTTTAGATTTGATTTCGAGAATGCATGTGCCAGCTTTTGAAAACTAATAAGACTTCAGAGGGAGCACCATTAGCTGTCTAATAACACGCTATGATGTGAGTTGTCCCGCACTCATGCAATGTGGTGATGCGTAACAAGTACAATGATCCACGACTGCCTGGCAGATATATCTGCAGTAATTTTACATTCAATTGGGGAATTCGCATTTGCCATTTACGTACCTTGGATAATTTTTACTATGTGTGTCACATGTCACATCGACGAAAGCAAAGGCGAAAAAGTCGAAGGGTAATAAAGTACAGGAAAAAATCTCGAAAAAACAAAAAATGTTTAACAAAAATGCAGCAACTGATACAGTATGCATACGCAGATACAAGATCAATAAATTTTTACATACATAGATACATAGATACCAAGTTAGACACATAGATATGTAGATAGATACACAGATACATCCCAGATAGATACATAAATAGATACATAGACACATAGACAGATAGATACAGACACATAGATAGATAGAGAGATATACATACATATCGATACATAGGTACATGTCCATAGATACATACATAGAAACATACATAGAAACATACATACATACATACATACATACATACATACATACATACATACATACATACATACATACATACATACATACATACATACATACATACATACATACATACATACATACATACATACATACATACATACATACATACATACATACATACATACATACATACATACAGTGTGGAAGGCACAGCTTTTTACAGTTCGCTGAGCACTGTGCAATTTTGATGTGATTAAGTCAAACACAAGGTGTGGACAGCATATGGAGCGTTTCTTGATAGACCACCTATGCTGTTAGAAACGCAAGATCATTTCCGACATTGTACAAGACAGTAAGCTGTTCTCGCCTCATCTGTTAAAATCAAAGCTCAGGGGTGTCAGACTACCTGGCGTGACGTCACACACGAACAGAAATATTTTTTAAATGGGAACATACGTCGGAGTGCCGTTGCTAATCTCCGCAACCTGCGAAGAGGTTGCTTAAAATAATGTTGATTCAAAGTCTGATAGCGCAAGCGTAAGTTATTCTCGCGAGAATTAAAATGCTCCAAGAATAACCTCTTTATGTGAGTCGAGTCGATTTAGTTTTAAGTATCGAACATTATATAGGATGATAAAATCTTGCATGGTTATGTCATCAACTTCCTAATCTCGTAACGCATGTACTTTCTGAAGAGTTTGTTTTCGAGACACACGATCGACACACAGTGACAAGAATGAACTTGACTGTTCCGCACTTGAAGTTCAAATCGGCCTGTGATAACGTTTACTTTTCATGTTGTGTACAGAAGCAGAGATGGGGGTGACTGGCAGTTTACAAAGGGCATGTGTACTCGTAGCGATTGGCATACGCGTCGGCAAACCTTTGCAATGCGAGTTATTCCTTTAATACCGAGCTAACGTGTGGGAGAGAAAATATCGTGTGTCAGATCAGCCGTACAGGTCGAATCTTTTAATTTCCAGTACAGCTGTTTCAGCTTTGCCAGCAAATAGTATGTTGCTCAACTTAACTTCAACTCACTTTAAATGAAAGCTCATTTTTAAAGACATGCATTTGATGTGATAAGGACAATACCTCCGGGTTAAGAACCTACGTAATCAGGATATTCTCAAGAATTTCATGCAAACTGCATCTCGTTGCCATGGCGCGTGAGAGATCAGCATTCTTACGCGCCATATGAAACAAACAGATAAAGCATGAATATATGATGGAACGCCGAGGGGAGTATGACCAGTTCACCATTTGCTAAGTGATACAGACAGTCCACACAAGGCTTTTCTTTAAATCTTTTTGTTGTCTTAAAATGTGCTTGACGCAATCGTTTTGTTATGTTTGCCGTCACTTTGAAACTTACAACGATCTAGTACCAGCTAATGAGTGAAAAATTAAAATAGATTTCTTAATCAAAGGTTCGAAAAATGTGCAGTTGGTACCAATATACATTTTTGAAGCGGATTTAATTTCTTTCTTTGATTCATCTGTCGATTGTAACCGTGCGTAATAAAATATATAAACCCCTCTGATATTTCATGTTGAATGTTTGGCGAGCTTTCGTTTGTAACACAAGAATCAATTATGCCATCCCACACCACTGAGTGGATACTTTGCAAAGATTACGATCGCGACAGAATGTACTGTGTATGAGTAAATGTCGTGGAACTTGATTTAATTTTGCCTCTGACTGACGTGTCAATAATATCCATTTACAGTTCATTGCAAACATCCAGGCCCGGTGTTTTTTGTTAGCTAAATGCTGTATAGAAAAATAAGGTCTAGTTAGTGTAATGAAAATGCCGTTGCATACAGCTAACAAACATTGTGAAAAAAATATGTAATTACCAAAGCCTCTCGAGTATAGCGACAGACTCAATAAATATTGCTCAATACATTAATTCCCGAATTCAATTCACCAGTGAACCATGCCTTTGCATGCATTCATACACATGTCTCGCCAATATAAGCAGCGTATTGAACATCTATATTACCTGTTGACGACAGATCGAGAATCCGGCTACTTATTCTGATAGAAATACTAATAATATCTATAAATTACAGCGAGTGATTCGTTCAAATGTTCAGGCAAAGAACTCTGTAAGCGTCTTGACATATGACATGTGTGAGTGGGTGCGAAACCCGCCCTGTCGCGGTGAAGCAATAAAATGTGTGACATCTTATGACGTCAAGCTGTTTTGAGAGTAATCTCTCTTCAGGAGTGAAGTGTCAAGAACGGCTTTCGACAAGTCCGCCGCCACCCAACCCATGGCATTCCTGAGAAGCTCTCGCTCTTTTGAATGGAAACGTCAGGAGCGCGGAATCTCGCCGTTTTAATTTCCTAGAACCAGAAATCAGAAGAGTAAATGATTGCCTTAAATACTCGCTTTTGAAGCACTCTCGAAGACTCTTCCTCCGAAAAGGTTGCAAAGAAGGAGAGGAAGTCAATACAGCACATTGATGATTAATCCTGTTCAAGCGATGACAGTCGCTCAACTAGACTGTGCAACAGCTAAATGCCTTACCCAGAAGACATGTGACCAAAGGATATTGACTTAATCGCTGGTTGCCAGGGAGCCCTGAAAGGCAGCTATCGTTATCGTGGTGAAGTTATTGGAAAAAAAGATTGAACGCTAAGGTAATTGCCACTAGGTGGGCTGGAGACATCATCCCAGGGATTAAATTTGCAGGACTGTCTCGGTTAGGGTATGAAAAAATGGCCGTGTGAGGGGTGCCATGGTTACGATGCTTGAGTCTGCGGCGTGTCCCGGATGTCACAACAGATTTATGATTCCTCCAGCTCATCTTCCTTATTATCATCTTCCGACAAAATTTGCAATTATAACCCCCTCCTCCACATTTCTCTTTGTAAGCAATATGATCTTTATGTCAATGTCGACAACCCTTTCTGACGCAACAGCATATACGGTAAAACACCCACGAGACTTTTATATTTCATTTGCCATTCATCAAAAGGTCATTTTCCTAACCGTCTTTTTCATGCATACAATTCATTAGGATTGTAGGTGTGTCGAAAGTGAAAGATCTAAACTTTCGCTCAAACTTTCTTCAGAAAATTTTAACGCGTTCTCTTTTTAAGTCAAGAATACAAGTCAGTACTCGCCGTGCTAATTCTTCTTCCAGAGTTACAAAATTATCTAAAGTATACCGATCTTTCAAACTGAAATTGCCACTGCTCCCACGTTCACTTTTCCCACGTTCACTTTATGGGGAACACTTAATTTTTCGACTATAACAAAACTAGACAGTAAAAACTTTGTTTATTACACAAGTTTCACACACGTGCCATCAAAAGCAGCATTTCAGCAAAGTATATTATACACAGACAGTCCGAGAATACGTCTCCGAGTTTCACACTACCTCAAAAATAAGCCTTACCACACAGTCTTTGTCCGGAGGGCGGGGGGTGTAAAGATCAGCCCTTTCGAGATTTCTGTGGCTCTCTTTTCCAATCGGGATAAACATAATGCCCCCAGTCTCAATGAAGCTATACAATGATAACCATGCCATATGGTGCACCCGTTGCCACTTCAAATCTACCGAAATTTATTTCTGCCAGAAGAATAACATGTATATGTATGTCGGCACATTGATTAAAACAAAATAGAAATTGAAACCATGAAGATAACTCAAAACGCAGCTTCTGAGGCCTGAAATTTGATGTCATTGTATGGCGTTTAATTACATCTACAGGCACAAGTAAATACGTGTGTTAACAGTTACTGATCTGTCAATTTACATCTATTATCATGGAAATGAACACAAAGAAAACGATCGCGGTTAGTAGTATATTTCAATTGACCTAGATCTTATTTCCTTTATTTAGTTGCAAAATACTAAAACTAATTATTCGAGAAACATACTTATGTGTATCTAATAATATCTCATTCAGATTCGTTTAACATGGACCTACACCGATAAAGATGCAATTAACATACATGCACGTATAAAGAAAGCTGTATGCACAGTATGAAACACGGCTGTTCTTTGACCTGCGACCATCCATCCATCCATCCATCCATCCATCCATCCATCCATCCATCCATGCATACATACATACATACATACATACATACATACATACATACATATATCCTGAGCACAAAGTTGAGAGAGAGAGGTTAGCGCAGAAAGGAAAGCGCATTGCCGAAAATTCGGCCTTCATTGTCTGAAATCTAGGAAAATATATCTACAGAAGATGAGATGGTACGACTATATGGCCAAAAATAAAATCGCTGGTCAGGTCTTGTCAAAGTCTTCTGGTCCAGATATGTGTCATTCAAGACGGCATAATGTTTGTGACAGAGATTTAGCCACGGCTCTGTACACACTGCTGTATACAATGCTGTGTTCACAGGGGTGTTACGGGGTCTGACATTTCCAAGGTAACTCTACCCTATATCTACAAGACTATGCGCAGTGCTGTGAACAGTCAAGACAAGTAACAGAGACTTTTTGCGTATGCACGCACTTATACTAGTGTACTTGTGTACTCATATACGCTGTATGAATCATCAAAAAGTAGCTCATCGTCTGAAAATATACACGTCACCTGAAATAGTGCCAACTTACTTGCCCTGTAAAATCAATGCAGACACACCCCTGTCCACTCTCCAGTGTTTTGGGGACCGAATATATTCAATGTATTGGAATCAGTCAGAATTGAAACCACTAGGCCCGTTTCAGACATGTACATGTGGCTCTAGAATCCGTCAAACTTTCCAGACCCAGTAACACAGCTTGTCACAGGTACCGTTCTGACGTTGTTACACGCATGTCTTGAAATTGGCCTGTGGTTTTCTAGCTGTTGATATAGTATTTTCTCAAAGAAAAGTTGCTACAGTTATTCTAATCATTAATAGATGCTCATAACCCAAAGCGAATTTCCCCTCCGCAAACTTGGCATGGTTATTTCACATAAATACAGTCAATCGCGTCTAAAAAACACTAGTTAAGAATCTTTAAAATCTTACGTCCAATCACCTTTCTCAATTTCATTCCATTATCAGCGACATCTTCGCAAGACTGTTGATTTACTCAGATGCTTAGTTCGTTACTTACATATTGAATTTTTGAAACTGATTTACTAAAAATCGTTTTGTCAAAAATCTACTCTTGAATCATGAGTCCTTTAGTTTTCAAAATCAGTTTCCGTGTTTGTAGGGGTGACCTCATTTCGACTTCTTCAAATTATGATGATGGACTTTGTACATCTGCGACGGATTTTCTTCTTGTGGTGAAATCCCTCTTCCTCCAAAATTTAATCATGGCTTTCAATTTCAGTCCTTAGGTTTTCTAAGAAGACCTCATTTCTGTATGGGGATACAGTAGTTGTGAATTTAAAGTCCTAAAGTACACCAACACGAACACATTCATTTGGTTTAGTGTTTGGCCGTAAGGTCGCTTGTTCAATGGCATAATCAGATCAGCGTACCAGCAAAGAGGACGGGAGGTTTAAAGGGCGCTTTTCTGTATTTATCATTGCATTCATTATTCAAAAACTGATCAAATATTGAATGCTGTGTACTTATCACGCACTATAAATATCGAATGACTGTGTCCTTGGCGCCCCAGGGTGGTTGAATATAAATGGCTAATCTTTTCAGTTACCAAGGATGTGTTATCTTATGATAATTCTTATGTATGTATATGTGTGTATGTGAATGATATCAATGCTCGACTTCCTTGTACATGATTGTATTTGTCTGTGTTTTGGAGATAGGTGATATTGAGTTAATCTTGCACGGGGCCCACGGCTTAGGTACTCATTCTTGCTGTGTCGAATAAATCCGATAAATTCAAGACACGAGTGATGGGAATATGCAGCTCAGTCATATGTTTGACAAATACACCTGTGTGTATTTTTAAAATGTACCTTAACTCGGTCATATATCTCTCATGACTCGCTCCAAGACCGTACTATTTTGTTCAGGTGTTTTGCTTGCTTGTTTGTTTGTATACGAATCACTCACAGGGCTCTCCGGTACAGCCATCTATTTTGTCGGCGTGTCAGTGAGTGCTATTTGTAGGGCTATGGCATCATCACACGAGGCGGGAATGGCACTGCCTTATGTCGTACCGCGATAGTAGAGGATGAATGCAACGAATTATTTTGCTCTCTCGGCCGTGTGAAAATATCCGAGATACGCTTTGACTGTGAAAAGAATCCTTAACCCTTTGAGCTCTGTAATTTTCTCCCGCCAAAACTTTAGTGCAAAATTTTAACAATTTTCATGAATTTTCTGTAATTTTTTGATAATTTGGACCAACTGGACCTCAAATTTCATTAGCTACAGTTTTTTTCTCAAAATTTTGGCAAAAATCTGAGAAAAATTGACTGCGTGGGGTTTATTTTATAAAGGAGACAAAAATAGACTTTGGCGCTCAAAGGGTTAACGTCACTGAAAATATGTACAAATACAGGGGCTGAATGAAAAAAGGCTCAGTACGTTCCGCAGCTTGTTACAGCTGTACTTTTCCCTTCTGCATAAAAAATATTTTGCTTCGGTTAACCATGCTCTTAGAAAATAGGAGAAGTCGGTCAGAAACTCTTTCTATTTTTATTTTTATTATATGTAGGTATGACCCATCAAAAAAACCCCGAAATTTGGCAAATTTTTGACAATGCAAAATTTTTTTACAGTCGGAGGGCTTTTAAAAGGGTAGGTTACTGGAAACATACATATTATTATTGCATTTGGCCTTAATAGGGATCTCTGTAAGTATTGGATGTTTGCCAGAAATAAGATTGTCACGCTATCGTTCTTCTTTGATATATCTCATGGGTACAGGGAATTCCATGGAGGCAGCCATTTTCCTCTTTTCACATGGTAATTAGCATGCAAATACTCCGTATTTCCGGAGAGCGAGGATAATGGACCTTGTCATACTATCGCTAGAGAAATTAGTGATGTCACGGGCCTTCCAGCTGAATTACTGTTCCAAGATGAATGGCCTTATTATTAACTCACACGACAGGGAGGCACACTGTATAATAAACTTAGCAGGATTTCAACAAAGGGAGGGCGAAGGTTTTGCATGCTTTCATGTATTATCGTTTGCTGGTTTCCCGCCTTTGAAGAAAGTGTGTTACATGGAGAAAACGGCCGGTAAAATTCGAAGCTTGTATTAAAAATATTACATTTTGGAGACTTTTGTCTTTCATATGCAGTGTCATGCAGGACTCGGAGAGGTTTTCCTCTGATGTTGATCGAAGCGTATATATCGTTATCCGACATGCTTACATTTGTGTTATTTATGAACTGCTCCTTTCGCCTTCACGAATAATATTCATCTTGCTCTCGTTATCGTCCCTGCGAGTTCTCCCAACCGTGCAATATCACGTCACTTATCATATACCTCTTTTTAACGTCCTCTCGGGCAGTATTCCAGTTGCTCTATTTACGTGGCGATCTATCCCATAATACTACACGCGGGCCTTCAGGCGACGCAAATTGTCGACTATTCGAACGACAACGACACGAGAGCGATAATTATATGCCAGAAAATTGACGTGGATACTTTAATGAAAAATCGGATAGCATTTTCTCAGAGTTTATTAAAAGCGAGCCTCAGAATAGAGGGCAATAAATCAGCTTCCGCGGCCCATCTTTGGCGACATATATCAAATTTAATTGCTTTACAACGAATGATGGATTTTCTCTCCATCTATTATTCATGTAAGATATCTATATGAATTCAGTTAACGTGTTGGTGAACCTCCCGTCAAAGAGTCACCTGAGCGACTTGGCTTAACGGTGTATTAATTGTCGGTCCTTTCACATCGTCTTGGCCGCTGAATGACAGAAGAAATCCGCCTGTAATAGCATTAAAATCATCTTGACGTGTCAATACCGAGAGCCCAGCGCTATTCAAACTCGGGGCCTGCCCACGGTTATTTATCGATTTTCTTAGCTGCACTACGCTAAATCCGAACAGAAGATCAGGTGGCAAAGCAAGCCTACGCCAGAAACAGATTCATGCCTGAGATTTTTTTACCCTTTTTGATCGAATGGCATCTAATTTTTCATGCAAAGTCTATCTCAGTAACTTTGTTCGCTAAACCGTTTGTGTCCCCATGCCGCCTACACCTAAGCTTCAGTTTTTTAAACGACACAGCAGTTTTAAGCGTAGTGTGTTAATATTTCAAGACGACATTTTACATTTTTCACTCGTATCGACACAACAAGAAGAGTGCCTTGAACGCAAAACCTTTTTTTCAAGAACACTCCTCCTGCTATGTAGTCACTCTCTCGCTCTGTTCAGGCAGTATACACAAACATATCTATCCGTTAATGGGCCTTGGGCGGGGTGGGAACAGCCACGACTCAGATAAGGACAAAGTGACTCTTTTTCAAGTTTTCGCGACAAATTCGAGAAATTCGCTTAAAAGTAACCAGCCAAATCCCCCCGTTCTGAAATAATCAATTATTTACAACTACAGTCACGGAGAGCCCCACTTTAGAAGATGGAAACGTATCAAGTGGGAGTTTCTGGTTCAACTGCCTTACGTTTACTGAGATAACAGATAAAATACAAACGGCATCTGGGACCTGATTGATCTGCATATCAGGGTTTATATTACTACCTTCTCCAAATCAGCGCATTCTTTGCATGTACACAGTCGTAATATTTAGAAATTTTAAACACCAATTACATGCCATGGTTTAGCATAAACGAATATTCCTTCTGAATCAGAAATCGTAATCTTAAACGGCGTCTGCAACCGACTTGGTGCATTTGTCAGATTTTATGTCCTCCATTCCGCATAAGTAGGTTCTGAGCTTCTCAATGTGTACATACAGTCTTGGATTTTAGAAAATTGGCACACCGATTATATGGTTCAGTATGAAAAAATTATACTCGCTCAGATACACCCTTATGACAGGATGGGCATACCCGCTATACCATCAACACATCTTATATATACTCTGACATCTGTCTACCCTGGCTGCTCGCACAATAATTAACGGTTTTATTACACCAAAATGAAATTCTAGTGTATAATCCCTGATGTAGCATCACAAATTCTCATTATGCGACAGGTGGGGCGGCCGAGGGCGTGCGCTTTTTTGATAATTCCTTTCCCGCGCATGCGAAATCCAGCCGAGAGTGAATTCGCGTCGGGCCTATCACTATCCGTGCGCTGAGAGCCGCTGGGAATTTCCAACCCATTTTGCTGGTTGAAGTCATCGAGATCTGGCAATATCCAACCTTATCTGACTTCCGTGCCAGTGCAGTGGCGTGAATACAACATGCTGATCACGTTCCTGCGGTGTTAAAATAATAATATTTGAGTACCTGCAAAAAGCTGGGACGAACGATCACGTGATCAGTCTAGGCGCCGAGTCCTTCAGATCAGTCTGTGATTCACCAATATTATAGATTTTTTTGTGTCAACGGATACCAGTATGTGACCACTGTCGAGACATGGGAACCGGTTTTCGTTAATGACAAATCGTCTCGATGTCGTAATTTTTTTCCTCTTGACTTGAGGAATCGGTCATCGAACAGTCCATAGTTCTTTGCTTCAAATTCATATACCGGCTTATCAAGGGGGCATAAAACAGTCAATAATTCACGCACGTACATATGACGTCATAAAAACAGACCGCCCCGACCTGATCGATATAATATTTACAACCTCATAACCTCTGAATAATGCCTGATTTTTCTTCATTTCCGTCAAATGTGAATGATACATTTTTTTCCATTTAGTAAAGAAAATTTATGGAACAAGGAATTACTTAGGACGAAAGTTATCGGAAAGGGATGTGATAAGAATGAAAAAGGTCAAATCTCAAAAGCTAACTGCAAGAGTATCTCTTGTCACCGTATAGAGTGCGTTGTATGTATGATAAAAAATTACCTCGATATCAAAAACTGTGTCCGGGAGAGAAAGTCTATCTTTGTTCTTCTTCAAAAAATAGCCTTTATGTTCATTTAGTATTCTATATCAGTGATAACAGCGTAGCTGCTATCTGTAGCGAAATTATTGTGTGCAAAAACCTTTAAATAAGGAAAGTGAGAAGGTCGAATTTGATACAGGCTGCAACGAATATCTGATCGTAGACTTACGCCCTCAACGACCAAAACAAACTTGTTTGGACAAGTATGCGGAGTGTCCCCAACAGGGACAACTCGTTACTCTAAAGTAAGCCATAACTAACGATGCAACACAATAATTACGGCGATATAATGAGGTTTACGATAATTGTGTTATAAATATGCAAATTTCTAATTACTTTTACATATATTGTGTGACATTCGAGATGTATTCCCGAATGAATTGCAAATCTGCATCATGCTATCACCATTAATTGCTAGTCGCGTGCCATCATCAGGTGGACCACACTTCACTCTATTTTAAAGGTCAGCACTAAGTTTTCCTTCCGTTTCTTTCAGCTGCTGAGATCGAAGAAGTCTTGGAAGAAACGCAGAACCTCACGACGTGTGATTGCCACGGCTGTGTCAATGAAACAGATAAGAAATTCATTGTGACAGTTGCCATAGTACCGAAAATATATCTCCTGAAAAGGTAACCACCCTTGAGTGCCCATTTCTCCATTTGCTTTGCCAATATTACATCGTCATACTTTTAGCTCTTCCCAAAGGAGGTCTAAGTATTTCGTTTTACACTAAAACAAGGACAGTTAGTACAAATCGACTGAGCAGTGTTATTTCTTTCGTTGTGACCTGCATTGAGTGATACGGGCGCTCGCAGTGGATGTATCAACTTATTAGCCCCCTTTTTTGAAAGCGATCCCCGAAATGTCATCTTTGATGAGGTGGTTACAATACCCATAGGAGGCTACGTCCGATGAATGCAGCCACGGCAATAAATTATGCCAGGTTGCATGACGTCACCCTGGGGACATCAGTCATTCTTATCACGTTTTGTAAACGAAGAGTGTATTTATTGTGACATCCTTCAATTCCAAACATTTCTTCGCTTCAGACATGTACCGTGTATCAAATCACCTCTGTTTTGTACAGATAAGGGGTAGAAATCCCCCTTTTTATCTGCCTTTCAACTTGAAGGAACTTGCTATTTTCAAGAGAATCGTTTGTAGTGCATTGATTGTTTATCAAAAATTCGCGGCTGGCTGGATTGCATATAAGCATAATATGTAAATGGTTTGTATGGTATTGATAGCTTCTCAGTGTGTAGGTGAATAGCCAATGACATGAATAAGCCGCAATGATATATCTCACCGTAATATTCACACGGTCACTGTCCGTTATAAATCTCTCTCCAGGGAGACCTTATCGCAGGAGATGTGAAAGTGGACAATTTTTCACGTTGTAATCTTTCTTTTAAATTTCAATGCATATAGTCCCTGAGATGATCTCGCGAAATGATTACCATAAAGTCGATTAAGATAATACTTTTGTATGAAGCCGTCTAAACGCATGCGCAGTAATACGATTGTTGTGAAGTTTTGAATTATAGATAGAAGATGGGGAGTACTTCCCCCTCTACTGTCTATGCTTGAATCAAATCCTTTACAACACAGGAAATGCGAGGACTATATTTTTTGAAGTTGACTTGATCTCGGAAACATTCTTAAGGTTCCGTTTGAGCTTTTGGCGCATACCACACCAGACATGACATTCACACTTTATATCTCTGTGTAGGGGCATCGGTAAAAGTCACTCATCCTGCAAGCACGATTGCCATGGAAGCCTGTAGACATTCTGCAAGCAATATCTCAAAAGTTACTCCTATAAATTCATTATCAAAATATCAGAATTCTGAACGCGGCCATTTTTGAATTTCCCTGTGTGGCTTCATATCCCGTTGGGTCGGTGATCATGATACACATACAAAAGTACTTTCGTTTACTGACACGTCCGTCACCTATACCATGACCAGGTGACCCCTTCCATCCTTAATTTACCAACATATATATTTACAGCAGCATGCACCTCGAAAGTGAAAGACTTAAAATTTTGCTCAAAATTTCCCCAATGAAACTTTTTAAGCATTCTCTTATTAAATCAACAATAAAAATCGGGGGTAGTCGTGCAAAGTTTGGAACTTGCGAAACAAATTACCCAAAATTTTGCGATATTTGAAATTCAAAATGGCCGCAATTCCTGTGCTAACTCTATGGGGGAAAAACATTTAAATTTGGATTTTCGGAAAACTAAGGCCGTGAAAATTTTCCTTTCCCCGCGAGCTTTAAAATGAGCCCCCATAAGTGGTAGATCGGAAAAGCATTGTTCAGATTTGAGAGTCCGAATATCTGTCCCCGAGGCGCATCATCGGGCATACCGACGGGCGGTCTTAGTTAGGCTAAGACAAAAGAGATTTGTTGCTGACCCTTGACCTTTCGCACAGGTGAAGTGGTGATACGATTTCCTTATTCCGTTTTATCATTCCAGAACAACAGTCTTTCTGGTGACTGCTAATTACTATGTCGTTCCTATTAATATTTTCTTGGTATGATAAGAAGGCAGCTCACGCAGAATCTATTTAATATTTTTAATATTAGATTTTTTAATATTAGATAGCGTATTTTAAATCCCTGCACGTTCTGTGTCAGCCGTTTGTTTTTGACAAACTATACTGATTATTTTTATCATCCACAACAAAATGGCGTGTAGGTCTCAAAGTGATGTGGGCGATGACTGGAAAGAAATATCATTTTGTTTGGGGTGGCATTTGAATATTTTTTACATTTTTTCAGCTCTGACCATTTTTTCGAGAATAAGCAGATTGTGCATATCCCTGTCCAAAATGCAACACTTTTTTCTCAGTTTCAAGTCATGTAATTACTCGAGGCTAATGCAGTAAACTTGCAAAACATCAATTTTTGGCTTCTTAAGTGTTTCCCCCATTTTCAGCCACATCTACCGATATCTTACGGTCCATCCCATAGTTTGGAAGGTAAAACCTCAAACCCACCTAGTGGGGCTGAAGCAAAGCATACATTACGGGTAGTAAAATTGCTTTTTTATGAAAGACCCCGTCATGCCAAACGATCGTTACCCCTTAAAACCCTATACAAAAGGTAGAACGCGCCTCGGGGACAGACAATCGGACTCTCAAATTTCTACAATTCTTTTCTGATCTCACACTTGTGGGGGCTCATTTTAAAGCTCTTGAAGAAAGAAAAACTTTTACCGTCTTAGTTTTTCGAAAATCCAAAATTTAATTTTCCCCCACAGAGTTAACACAGGGATGGCGGCCATTTTGAATTTCAAAAATTGCAAAATGTTGGGCAATTTGTTTCGCTAGTTCCGAACTTTGCGGGGTGACCCCGATTTTTATTGTTGATTTGGTAAGAGAATGGTCGAAAGTTTCATTTGCAAAAGTTTAAGTGACTGTCTTTCACTTTCGAGGTGCATAGGCCTACTACCTTAAAGAGTACAACACGTACTATGAGCCCATGGTAAATGGTATTGATATCCTCGCTGTTTCATTCAACAGCTTACGCAGCGTCACGGAGCAAGACCTGGAGACGGTATCACACGAATTTGCCGACTACCTACTGGCTAAATACCAATATGGAAAATGCGGAAATGATGTCGTGCTGTTCGTGTCACGTGACGATCGACAGGTAAGAGCTTCCCGCCACAGTCACACCCTATGACAGCAGTGAACAAATAGCCGAAGGGAAATATGCTGAGCATTAAAACTACCTTCTAAATGCCGTGCAGCATTGTCAATACAGTGTACGAATACTCTATTGAAACTCCCGTTTTTCAAATTTGGTTTCCCAAATGTCCGGAAAAGCTAGATAGTTTTCAAGCAAACTTCCACGATGTGCGGTACTCTAAGGTCACGTGCACTTTTACTAGGAACTGTACTTTTTTATCGTATTTTCCAAGACGAAATTTCAAGCTATTCTCTTTCGGACACCCGATGAACGCTGGGCCTCGTCATTCTAATCGAGTGTAGCCTCGTCCAGCATCAGGTGTGTTGAATGTGATAACTTATCGCATTTCAATGCATCCGGCCTTATTGCAAAGACTTACATGAAAAATGTAATTACAAATGATTATGCATGAAGCGAAATCTAGAATGCATTGCAATTAAGTGAAATAAAAACAATTTGTCACTTGGGAACATCAATTCTTTACGAAGCGGAAAAGCCTAGTCATATCAAATAAGTTGATTCTAATTCACGGCAGCTGTACAATTATAAGGGGCAAGCTTTTTATCAGCTTGATTTCTGAGCAGTTGACTCACTGTGCACAAATTTCAAAGGATAAAAAAATGACTATTTAAATCACCGAAACAGTCAATGTCAACATGATGCGAGAACCAAGGATTGAGAACTGCCTCTTGAAAGATGAATAAACGTACCCCTTAGCTAATGCATCAAAGCGCTCATGAGCCCAGTATACTTTAGTTTTGCATTACCCCCTTCCATAGAAAAAATAAGAATGCAGGGCTCACCTTACAAATTATGGCTAAAGATATGATTATCGACATCTTATTTACATTGAACTGGAACGTTGCTCTGACAATAAGCGAAGTCAACTATTATTTCCTTTTTGTTGTCACGATTCTGGTTGCTTTATAGAAAAGCTGACAATCTTGGAAAGACTGTAGGCCTGAAATATAAGATTTCCTAAACTTAGTCAGTTCCCAAGGACGAAGTACGTGGGGATTAATTGTCTAAACATTTGGTGGTGTCAGTGCGTGCGAGCGTCCGTCCGCCCGCTGGCCCCCTAAGCTTTTCTTGGAAATGCCTGGACCGATTTGTTATAAGTTGGCGCAAATATGTCATCAATATGCCATGCACATCGGTTTGTTTTGCAACAAGATCTGATATGGTCGCCAAGTGGCCATTCTGTTTCAATTTCTCATATCTAGAGCCATAACTAAGACACACCTTGACGTTTTTGCTTCGAAAATGGTACAAGAATATTAAACACCTATTGCCTCTAGTCACGCTATTCCCCGAGGCCGGAGGCCGAGGGGTATAGCGATGTATTTCTGGTAACACACGGCCACGAGGGGTAATAAACGGGCGCTATAGCCCGAATAAAGACCAGGTTATAGGTGTTATATAACACACCACACGCTCATGTTGTATTATGTTATATAGTTTTTAATGTGTTTTGATATTTTGCACGGCAATTGTGATAGGTTTAATAGGCGATGTTTCCACAACCTTTTCAGTTGTACGTAGTACCACTTTCTTTCAAAAAATATTCTAAGCATACCTAGCAACATCCTTAGTTGCACTTTAATCTTTTCCGGCGATGAGCTGTTCAAGTTCCTACGCTGTTGAACTGCTGGAAAATGTTGAAAAACTCTGTTTTAGAGAGAGTGTCGTCGCTTATCCCGGACGCACATCACGTTCTAGTCACCCGCCATTGTTGCAAGGCTGCAGACGACACTACGGTCACGTGACCGGACACTTTTCCAAATTTGGTCAAAACTATTTCCCTGGGGAAACAGCTTTTCAAAAAATACCCTCTGACGTCACTTTTGTGGATCCGGTTGGGACTAGACGTATCTATTTTATCAGCACGTGACGAATTCTGGCGACTCGCGACACGGAATGGGCATGTGGTGTGTTATAAAACATATTGTCCATATTTACATCAATACATGTTGTTATAGGATTCAATATCTCCACCATGCTGTCATCTTGTTTCAACAATTTAAACTCTATGTCGTACATCCGCACTTTGATTTGTTTTGTAATACAATGAAATATGGCCACCAGGCTGACATCGGATTTTGTTCAATTTTTTCATGTTTTGAGCCATAACTGAGGCATGTTTAAATCACGTTGTTTAAAAGTTGGTGCAAGGACATAACGTACTTATACGTACATACGTACTTTGATTTGTTTTGCGATACCATCCAATACGGTCGCCAGGCGGTATTGTTTATCATTTTTCATGTCTAGAGTCGTAAGACATTCAGGGACCAATTTCTTTTGAAGGTTGGCACAAGGCAGCCGTGTGCCAAAGATACACAAATCAATTTTGTCATGATCGATCCAATATATGACTGATATAACAGATATGATATTTTCGTGTCCAGAGCCATAACACAGAAATACCAGAACCAATTAAATCACGCTTGGTACAAGGAAAATTTACAATGATATGCATATCCATGTCAGTTTGTGTCCCGATACCGTCCAATATGGCTGTAAGGTGGTTATTATTTTACGAATTTCTCACTGTTACATTCTCTACCAGGTGTGTCAGAGCAGATCTGATTCAAAATTAGTGTTAGGACAATATACAATAACATACAAATGTATGCAAATTACTGCCACGATACGATGATTGCACCAATTACAAACACGAATTTTTGAATCAAAACAGGGATTGTCAGGTCCCCCCCCCCCCCCCCCCAAAAAAAAAAAAAAAATTATTCGGCGGGACTTTGTAACTAACGATGACTAATTTTGTATATATTTTTAAATGTGATGATATTTTCTTCTCTTATTGTAGCCAGTTTCGGTTATTCACATTTTCTAAAACCCCATAAAGTTGTTCACTAGGGCCTTTTCGCACGTTCACTTGGCGTTCACCGTAATACAGGTGAAGTATTCGAGTAACTATTTTACGAATATATTGTCACTGATACGTTAGTTGTTGTCTTCTCAACAGTTCAGTGTTGCCATCGGCAGCGAAGCTAAAAAGTTCCTGACGTCGAGGTCGCTACTGAAGATTCGCAGTGAAATCAGCGTCCATTTCCAAACGGGCAAGGTGTATGAGGGCGTCCTTGCAGCTGTGACCATATTCAAAGACGTCTTCCTCCTGCAGTACGAGTACAGCGCGAAGGTCTCCTTCGTCCTGATGCTGATTTTCGTCGGCATTGGCACCTGTGCAGGTCTGTTCGTTCTCACGCAGTTCTACAATTTCCACAGACAGAAGGTTTTGGCCAAACCGAAGCACGAAAGGATCGTTTGCGTGTGGGGGTTTGTCTGAGATATTAAAGCCAGGGCTCTGCCAAAATGATGGCGTGTTTGAATATCACTGATGCTACATTGACATCACTCGTTTTAAAATGTGTATTTGCAGTGGCATATCTCGATAATTTTATCGTTGAAGTTGAGAACTTTCTCCTTCTGAAACAGGAAGAAATGTCTTTCACTTTGCAATTTCTCATCGCGCCTGGCGCTATAATGACTGTATAAAAACATGAACGTCGGATGACGTAACCAGAATTACATTGCAGTATGATCATTAACTATGCTCTCTGATAATTAAATTTTCATCTAAGATATAACAAGAATCTGTACATTTTCATCTTTTTATAGCTTTTCACTTATCGATATTTCAATGAATGTGTAATATGATGTGACGGCGTTGTACATTTTCACTATAATCAATAAAACTTAAGAGCACATAACAGTTTCAATCGTGCAACTGTCTTGAAATAATAGAAAAGCATGCATGTCCGGTAACGTTTTTACATAAACGAACACGTGACTATTTATGTCCCCTGTGATCTTTTTTTTCATTCCATATTCTAAGACAAATGATAGTTCTACCCCTTAGTGGGCCTAATTTGTGAAATTTAATAGAGACATTTTGTCAAAACAGGCCAGAAGCGAAAATTTTTGTGAAGTGTAGGCTACACACAGTTAATAACATTCATTGCAGTGAAGGTAACAGTATTTATCGAACGAGAAAGCCAAATAATATGTTAATGTTGCAGTAAACTCTGATTTATTTTTATTTTTCTAAGCCGTCAATGGCGTGTAACTCTCATATACTATTACGCTACGGACCAATGGATGCCATAACGACCTCCACAAAAAAAACCCTCGCCACTTTGCTGTTTGTGTCTGTTGTGTTCAAGATCTTCTGACGAGCAACCTGGTAGAACATTTGTAACGTTTTTGAAACAAGAAAAAAGGTGACTTATTTTTCTCATATCCGCCCTGAATTCGAAGCCTATGGGAAGACTTTTGGGGTGATTTTCGGCATTTAATCCGAAATCGCAAGGAAAGTTGTAAAATAAGTTTCAAATTAATTTGTCCTCCCATGACCACTTAAAGAGTTGTTGTCAGAGCTTTATCGAACTCCGATAGTCAACAAGTTTACGCATAAGAAATATCAATGTCGTTTGTATCCCCGGCTTTCTACCTTATATTGAATCCGTTGATTCAAATTTTGAACTTCAAGGGGAATTATGCAAATAGCAATGCAAATATGTCCACAATGTTTACAAAAGCTCCCCGGTTTGACCGGGATAGCCACGTGCATTTGTTTTGATTATTAAAAATCGTGAATTATACGGAAACCATTACTTATTATGAATTAGCGACACATCTCAATGATGGGCCTGATTTCAAGGCGTATTCTCAGAAAATTTTGAAAATTTGACAGAAAAATGACCAATGTGGTATCTATCTACAATGCAATGTAGTTTCCCGTACCATCGATAAAATGGCGGTTGCAATTCAGAAATGAATGGTGGCAACGGCATGTGGAGCGGTGCTTGGAGTGACAGTGGATAAAGTCACATTATATGGTTATTGATCACATTTACCATAATTGAGGAAACCTCCGATCCATAAATATTAAACGTTTCCTACACTCTTGTCAAATAGATATCCGGCAGGAAGGGGACAGATATTCGAGGAGCTAGCTCTGACCTCGTTGTGATGAGACGGTAATGCGCCAGTCAATGTAAACCCCACCCCCACCCCCCACACCTCGGGCGATACGGGAAAATGTGGGGGATTAGACCGTGTGTGCCATGAAACTGTGCCCGAGGGGGGTGGGGCAATTGCCTCGTTTTGATCCCCCTATTCCTTTGACGGACAGGCCCAGAAGATGTTCGTAATAACTACGCATGCGCACGTATGCAGGGCCTGAAAATTACCCGAGGTCCCGGACCAGTGATTTTTTATCCCGAACCAGTACTAATTACCCCTAAAAAGTCCGCAGACCAATACAAAAAAGGAGCCAATTTATTTTGCAAGGGAATGTCCAGTGCTTTTCCCAGATTGTGTTCTAGTGTCTTTTGACGAAAAATTAGAAACTACGTCCCCCCAAAATACCGAAGTTACTGAAACCATGGAGGTAGCAGAGACGCACTAAAGCCAGTTACACTAAAACCAATAGCCCATTCCATTGAGAGACTACGTCTTTTAGCTACAAAATTACAATAATTATCGCGTCTTTAAGTCAATCAAACATTTAAAATTTCGTCTATTTCTTTCATCACAACATAAACTCTAAAGGAAAATCAGTTTCTCTATTACAGTTTGCGATTCATGTTATGAGCCAGGCGATGTGCGTCCTCTAGCCACTGCACTGCAAAAATCAAATGACGGGCCACGTCTGTACGGCGCCTATCTGACAAAATGTGCTTATCTGACAAAACTCTTTTTAGCAATACCCTGGGGAGTCACTTTAGCCAGGGCACTTCATGCGCGCGGTACATGTCGCTTCGCGTTTCGTAAGATGTTGTGTACACGGAGTGTGCCAATTTAATGTTAATACGAAGTTTTCTATACGAAGGAGTTTGTTTCTGTAAAACTACTCTCAAATTGTTAACATGTAATTAATTCTTTTTTATTGTGGTTGTTCTTCCATCGGCCGGGCTCGGGCTCGCTCACTGCACAGTGTACTGTAGTCGAGACCATGGAGATAACTCCGTATTGCAACATGAAGGTGCTTTTCTTCTCATCCACTTGCATGTTTATTGAGTATAATTTATGTACATAAATGGCAAAATTAGAGGAAGGTGATGAAAAACAAAAACATAAGTACCCTGCTTGCCATTGCCGCATTGTGATGTGGTGATTTTGATACTCCCGCCACCGTGAGAGCGGACGACCTCATGTGACCTCGTGCCCTCTCCTCTACCCCCTAAGACAGCCTCTGTGTGTTGATCGATGTGTACACAGTGATTGATTGAGGTGCTAGGCAATTTTACGCAATCAATGAAATTTACTGTATTTTTTAACTATTATGTGGCTATTTTGTGATGTTTGTGATTTTAGACTGCTCCAATTAAGATTTCGTTTGTGTGTTTTTAACAGACGAAGTATTGTTTGAGGGATTACTTTCCACAAATGAGTAAGGCTACAAGCAGTAATTAGTTATTTTTGTCAGATAAGCACGTTTTGTCAGATAAGCGCCGTACACACGTACGCGTACTCATTTTACATGTAAAATTTAATGTGGTAAAAACCAGACCATAGCCTCAGCTAAAAATATCAGCAACCCCAAAATTGTTTGAAAATATTATATCTCTGTCTATCAAAGTAGTATTTTGCAGTAAAATTCTCTGGAAGGACAACTTTCCGATCGCCCGTGGCAAGCAAGCTTCTGAATTTAGAAGGTCACCATGCTGAATTCCTTATATAGTCAAGACCCCCTAGCTCGATTGTAGTTGACCTTAACAAGAACCGCCTAGCTTGTCAAAACAGCGTTATGGCAATTTGCTATTGCTATCAAAGGAAAAAGAAGTCCCTCTCAGATATTTGGTGTTTTCAACCTATTTTTTACAATTTAAATGGAAAAGAATCAACCGCTGGGCAATTGTAAAAATGAAGTGAACTTTATAGCAATAGTAAAAACATGTCAAGTGTGTGTACAAGAACTTGAGAAAACTACCAAGTAAATGTTTATGCAGTGTGTCTGTATTAAAAAGATTGGCAGTTCATGCTGTATGTAAATCCCAAGCAAATCTGATAGAAATGCATATATAACATGAGTATGAGAAATGAATCATTCTTGTATTGCTATGCAATTTTTGAGGACAGTGGATTTTACCTTTGGACCAGTGAAAAAAAAAACAGGTCACTGGTCCTGGGACCAGTGGGAAAAAACAGAAATTTTCAGGCCCTGGTAATGGTATGTTGTTGTTCAGAGCGGTAGCATGGCGAAAGGTGGCTGTCAAGGCCATGTGGGCCGGTAAGCAGCTTTTCAACTGGCTATTGATGAACGCGATGCAGCAATATTCAGAGGTGTGTATGACAGTATATTTGTGATTGATGGCTTAAATATCGATAACTAAATAAATGATTTTCATCCGCCGTGTATTCTTATGTTTTGGAAAACTGAACATACCATACACAAATTTCTCACATTTTCCCACGTGAGCGTGACATTTCGGATGTTCACGATGTGTCATCGACATGGTCCAGCACTAAAAAGACCTCCGGGTCAACTCTATTTTTGATAAAGCTTAAAGGGACTAATTAAGTCAGTCATTTTTCATGAATTTTGTTTGATGCGATATACTACATATTTTGTTTGACATGTTGAAAGATACTGAATGAATGAGTGACCATACATATATTTGACCCCAGTTTTATACAAATTAAGTAAAACCATCGCGAAAACGAATTAATGGTCATGACCATGATTCATTTTGCGATGGTTTGCATGTATCCTGTCTAAAACCGGGGTCGAATATAGCATGGTCAGCCATTCTTTCGGTATCTTTTGACATGTCAAACATATAAGTAGTATCTCACATCAAACAAAATTCATGAAAAATGGCCGACTTTGTCCCTTTAAATTGCTTGTGTATTTGGAAAACATGGTCGGTCACGACGGGATTCCTTTTTATGTCCGCTAAATGTATTATCCAATTTATTCATGATGACCCATATAGCTAGGGAAACAGTTCTGTTTCATCATTGTGATCATTCTGATCATCTGTTCTGTTGAGTTTTACAGTATCTTTCTGCCGTGTTTTGTGATGAATAAACACGGATCACTGTGAATTTTCATTCCTCTGCTTGTTTTAAATCAGTGCATGACTGATGTAGAATGTGTCATTGTGCTTGTAGCATGAGAGCGAGAAGACAAAAAAGCTGCACTTGTGAGATTGGTCATCATGTATCTTGTTTATCAGCTTTAATTAGTTTATTGAGGCGACATGTCTTTTGTGATACATCTGGTGTTTTGATCTAATTAAATCATTTGTTCTAGCCATAGACCTTAAAAACGGATGTTCTAGCCTGAAACATGTTTATGCCTGACAACATACAAGCAAACTAGACTGAAAAATATTGTAAATTTTTGCTCCAAAATAGGTGACGTGACAGTGACACCTCAACACTTTCATCTGGTCACAGTATAAGTGGCTGAAAAACAAATGCGAAAAGTATGTTATTTTCCTGGATCTATTTGTGTTGATTGTGATAGACATTTGTGAACAGCATAAATGTCACAAAACCCTGTTTTAAATGATAAAAATTGTTCTAAAGTTGAACATGAACTTTTTATATTGATGCAGGTTGTTTACGACATGAAAATTCCAAAGAGTGGTTGTGTGTAGGAATTTACAAATTCCCCACCCCCGTATGTGGGGGATTTACTTGGTTTAGGTGGGGATTTTCCGGATTGTCTTGCCCCAGGGGGTGGGGCATTTGGCAGATTTCACAGGACTAATTTCCAAATCCCCCACTAAACCCCGAGGTGGGGGGGTGGGGGTTTACATTGACTGGCGCATAAGTAACATTTCGTAAGTAGCGAACTTTGTCTCCTCGTTGATAGTGAGCAAACTTCAGAAATACTTCTTAAATAAATATGGAAATAAATCAATCAATTTTAATTAATAAATAAATGTTGGTTTACCCGATAACAGAAGATAGAAGCACCTCTGCAAAGGGTGTAGAGATGATGAAGATACAGATATGATGAGTAGTCACTCATATTTCCATTTCGCCCGGATACACAGGGGATGTAAAGCTTTCAAAACGCAGAATAAAAGATCATATTGTAAGTAGGCATAGTGAACACAGAGGAAGAAAATGGGAGGCGATTTGGAGATCACAGCAAGTATATTCCCAGACTGCCACCCATTCAGGTAGTAACCGTGCCCAGAAGTCTTCTTTTACTTATGAGTGGACACAACAATTAACTTACTTCGGCCTAACACAATGAAATTCAGAAAGAATTGGTTACCATTTCCATTGCAACTTAATCTTCCCCACTCGGTGATGCCATCAGTCCATCACCCAAGAGTGGGCGCAAAGGATCCCAATGTTCCAAGGTCATGGAGAGCGCCCTCAAGTGACACGTAAAGAACAACACCATGAGGCAGCCTTTGCTCATTTTCATCGGCAGAAGTGAATTTATTGATAAAATTATACAAGTCAAAATGTGCAGCATTAAAATAGTTATAATTAATCAGCAAAAAATCCTTCTAATTGCACAAAAAGAAAGCAAAAGGGATCACGTCATGGCTAGATTACAAGCTGGTGCAAATCATGGTGTGAAAGTATCTTACAAATTTCAGCTTACTTTTCTCTTTTTGAAATCTACTTCACAGTTCGACACAGGTATGGTGGTCAAGGAATTACTGATGATGTTGAGCAATACTATTTAAGAAGGGAGTAAACCCTTGCCAATCAACAATATGTCTATGCTGACATTGAACTTGAAAGGTTGACCTCAAAATGTAAAACTTAAACCAACGGTGTAAAACTTGCAGTCGATTTCTTTTAGTTGTAATTCATACAATTAAAAATGATCGAAACACTCATAATGCAAAAATACACAGTTAAATTCTTCAAAATATCATACACAGCCCTCATCATCATATGCTAAATATGCTTTAATTCTATGACTGCCCTCATCAAAACCTAAAATAAGTACTTTTAATGATGGTATTACCTTAATTTATAAATTAGCTACAAAACTCACAAATGCGTATACATGTATATCTTTGTCCCTAACTGCCTTATTATTGTGGTGAAATCCTCTTTTTATGGTGCTATTGAACATTTATAATGGAAACAAAGGGTAGGGGGAAAAAATGTGTATTTCCATGTGTTCAGGAAATGTGGTAGGTCTCGAAGGAACTTTTTTAATTCTATAATTGTTCATGAGATTTGACCCATTGAACAGGAAAATTTGGCAAAATTATGCACAATTTGTGAAAGTGAAAAACATTTTGAATCAAGGTTTTAAATAGGGAACGTAAATTTACTGGAAACGCATGTTCTTTGATTTGACCAAGAATAGCACCCAAGTTGGCTTGGCTATTTTCGTAATTGACATGGCTGAAATGGACTTATGAATTCTGAATGATATGTTTGATAACTGCAGATTTCTCCCTGTTTTCTGTCTTAGTATCTGTTGGTAAAGGAAAGCTTAATACAGAAATTGACAATAGAAATTGGCATACTGTACCTACACTATGGCGTAGTTAAGGGATACAGTTGTCGGAACTGCGGTCAAAGGTCGTATGGGACCCATACGACCATACAACCAATGTAAACACTGTATCCAAGGTACAATGGCGATTGATGAAAGTTGAAATATGTCTGTCATAATCGACGTCCTATAATTTAAATATTGCAGCTGTGATGATGAGGTGCATCTAGATATCGTGCACGGATCAAATTGTAAACAAGAAACTTGCAGAGGTGCAGTTCTGACAACCATTTCCCTTTAACAAATTCTAAATGATATGTTTGATCAGTGCTAAAAAGATGTCACTGAACAGATAATAAGCAATTAAATTTAAAGGTATCAGAAGTCAGGGTGAGAAATTTATAAATATTTTCTCGGAAAAATTTGTTTCAACAACATCTGAAAACATCGGAAGCAAGGTGCACCAGAATAGTGTGTATCAAAAGCAATACGTAACATTAACAAATTGGCTCTGATCCTTATCAGAGAAAAATTTTGAAGAAATTTCACCGAAAAGGCATAATTTGAATATGATTAAAAAAACAAAAAAAACTCACGTCTTTTCCTTTGCATTATACATTTACATGGTTTAGAGGTTAAAATTTGCTTTACAATCACAATTAATTTTAAAAGACACTTCATCATTATATTACCTATGTATACAAATATAGATTTAAGAATTTAACTCTTTCCCTGTGGTAGGGTTTTGTATCAGCCTAACTTTTATTTTGAAATTGGTTTGATTTTTGATTTGATTTGATTATACATGTACACTACAATCTTTAAACATCCTAAAACAATTAGCTAGCTTAATCTACAGTGTAGTAGGACCTATTCCTTTTTTCAGTAAAATGGACATGACTGGTTGAAAATACACATTATTTTTTGAAATTTACAAAGAAGATTTTTGTTGCGATTGTCCTGATTCTACTGCAGACTATTTGGTTCTACAAGTGAGAGTTATAAAATACAGCACTAGTATTATTACCATTGTTCTCTTAAACTTCATGTATTTGTCATGAAAACTGATGCTGAAATCTGCATTAGAAGGTGATTGTCTGTGTGGTACAAGGTGATTGTCTTGTGAACACGGTGGAATTTTCAATAATACTGCATTACACTGGACCCCTGCTAGCTGCAATACCATGTCATACTATCTTAGTGGCCATGTTTCTATATGCTCATCACATAAGGCACCCTCAGGCAGGCCTTGATTTGCACCAAATGGAAGAAGGGCCCAGTGTTCTGCAGGTAGTTGAATATTCAACATTTTGATGGGATAATCGAAGTCTTGAAAGGTACTGTAACATTTCTGACTGAAAGAAAATGTCTGAGGAACTAAAGTTCAAAAAATGAAATAACTTATAAATAACAAAAATGGGGAAAAAAACAAAGATATAACAATTCCTTAAAAACGAACTACGAGTGAACTAAAAATGTAAGAGATAGTATCATATAAATTTGTCGCCTGATTTTTGATGATAAAAGGCAGTAAAAATTACAATAAAACTGAAAAAGAACAATGATGATTGTGATATATCCTATTCGAGAAAATGTGTGAAAACAATAGAAACAGGAGTACACATATTTAAAAAGATGAGAAAACTGTTATTAATTTTGGATATCTACAGCAATGCATGATGGGTAGCTAAGACCAGATAAAATTGAGAATTCTTGCTTAGAATAACTTCTTCAAATTTTGCTTGTTTGGAGATTGTTTGAAAATGCACATACTTTTAAATTGGAATTCTCCTTCTTTGCTTATTCAATAATCACGATTTTGTTGTAGCATCATACAGTGAGTACACTTGCTGGAAACATTTATTAGAGATTTTTTCTGTCCCATAATA
The DNA here is from genome assembly GCF_041260155.1 of Ptychodera flava. Taxonomy (NCBI): domain Eukaryota; kingdom Metazoa; phylum Hemichordata; class Enteropneusta; family Ptychoderidae; genus Ptychodera; species Ptychodera flava. Next base: position 22,057,048 of record NC_091946.1, on the reverse strand, counting down.
TACACTTGCATAAAGCAAAATATGAGTCAATGAGTGCTAATACATTCCTGGGAATATTTGCTTGTTCATAGAGAAATGCACTCTGTTTCTGTATATGAGGTATAAACCTCTCTTCTCCCTGGCCTTAGGATGGGTTATTTACATGGACACACTATAACTAGCCGGCATTACCTTTACACACAATCATAATACCACAACTCGGTATACCATACCCCACATTTTACCTTTACAACCAAGTGTTTTGATTTGACGAATGAATGCTACCTTCACATGAGAAATAACAAAAACACCATTTTCACAAGAAATAGTAAATGAACACCAAGTAATAACCATCAAAAACACCATATGGAGAAACATTACCAACCGACACATTATCAAAATACAAGATTTAAAAAACACATAGAATGGTTTCATTTCAGCAGTCAGATATAAAATATACAGAGTAAAAAAGCTATTGAATAAAGGTGAAATGTTGTAATACTTTATCCTATGTGCATGAGAAGATTATTCTAATCTAGAAGAAGACCGTGATTCGGTAAAAGTGAATGAAATCTACAGAAGAATAGGTGTTATTCATTACTTAGTGTAAATGGGCTTTATAGAAGTATGAAAACTGAACTGCAATAAAATGTGCACTCCTGACTTTAAAATCTGTACACCACATCCACAGCCAATCGCATCCTTGCACAGACTCTGGGGAAGGACCGTGGCGGTCTAGTAAGACCGTCTGTGATTGGGTCATGACTTTCTGCTTCATTTGACCAGTCTGTGAATTTGTACAAAGAAGCGTAAATCTTAAAATGAATGACAGATTACCTTTTGACGTTCTACGCGTCAGCCTCAGATTCTCAGCGTAAACAACGGTGCCCAGTCACAGGTCACTGACTGCAAAGCGAGGAGACCTTTTGAAAACAAACAGTCTATCCACAGTTAAGTGCTAGCGAAATAATCGAAATATACAGACTACTGCATCTATGATATTTAGGTCAAATGCATTCTATCTCCGGCACGACTGCAACCAATCATGGACAACCAGTTTTGAAAAAAAATATTTCTGAACCCAGTATTTAGCTACCCTATATTACATTCATGCTAATTCTCATTTGTTTGGAAATGTTACTGACATAGGATCAATTATACAAACTTGTCATTGGAAGCTGTAAAAGCCCTGGCCATTTCTACGTGTCAGTATATGGCAATGAAAGCCATGGCCAGCATTTTTCTTTTCTGACTACCAGTGTGATATGCATTCTCCAAATGGATGGAGCACCTATAAATATACTTTCCAACAACATTATTTCCCCCCTGTTATTTTCAACTACAAAGATAGCTGTATTTACAGATTAGGGGTTTGATACATTATGGAAACTGATCAAATCTAAAATGAATCTATACTCAATGCCATTCCATGTTAGATACTAGCTTTGAGAAAACTTGTTTACAACGCTTTGATGTTTGCGTTTGTCACCATGGACAGACTTAGTGACCCTGGACGTTTCTCGTTGGCTTTGCGCCCTCTATCATTCATGGACGCAGAGAAGTGTTTTATCTCCCCGTCTGCCTGCCCCATGACGATGGCCTCTCCCATGAAATCATCCTTCACCAGGTTACTGTTCCAAATCTGCAACCAAAAACGGGAGTATAAAGGATGTATGCATTTCAAGTACAATATTACAGTATTTCTCTTTAAAAAATATCAGTGTACGGCCAAGACAACATTCTTTTTTTATTTCATCTCTTGGGAGGTTTATTTTCATTTTGTGTTTGTGTTCTGATGATATATTTACCATTTACAACTGTTTTTTTATCTTTTGTTACTCATTTCCAATTTGTTCTCAATTTTGTTTCCATTTTACCATTGAATTTCTGTATTTTATTGCAGCATCTGTGTGTATTATATTCAATGCATGAAAAATCAAATTATGGATGCATTGATTTAGACCAGTAACATTCAAATTCAAGTGATCACAAAAGTCTACAAGGTTTGAGCAAAAAAAAAGCAGCATTCTGGTCTTATCTCTGCATACATACACTCATCAAAAACTCTGTGACTGGGGTTTCACAATATACCGGTATATATTATTACATGCCTCGCTTACATAGTTTCACTCCAAATGTTTAGGTTTATTCGCATATGACAATCATACGCATATTAGAAGAAAGTCACTTAAAAATGGAATGATTTTCATAGTTGAATGGCGCATTGATAAAATTTAAATCACTGTTATGCAGTTTATCAATTTTTCATGCATAATTTTCTAAAAACTGGATTTCCAATGTAAAACACATAATTTGAAAATTTTTCAATCCCAAAGTTATTGAGCTGGAAATAGTTCTGGTTCACGGTCAGTCAAATGATGACTATGCGGCCTGCGATGTCGTTGATGTTTTACCATTAAATCCTATGGAGCGCATGATGAACATGTATGATATAAGGAGGCATGTAATAATAACATAATAGGCCTGAGGGCAATGTGCATCACAAGATACCACTGAATTTGAAATTGTTGACACTCTGCATCAGAAGATAACACTGAAGTTTTATATTGTTGCTCAGACAGTATTGAAATATACTTGAGATACAGTCACAAATTTCTTTCAGGTCACAGCAACACAAAAGTTATTTGCCGAGCTATGTATCATGTACCTGGATTGTGAGTGGCTGCTCAGGTTTCTTGCGGAACAGCAGGACACTGAAGTTCCACTCTGGATTGAGGGTACCTTTCTTGACTGGTGACTTGTACGTGTCCCCTTCACACTTGATGTAGGCATAGGGGTCAGCACCTGGCCGTGGTTGAAGAGAACAAAACACAATGAGTCCTTTCTTAAGGTAGAATGCGCCTTAGGGTCAGATATTTAGACTCTCAGACTTTAACAATATTCTTTTGACCTACCACTTGTTTGGGGCTCACTTTGAAGCTCATGGAGCAAATAAAGCTTTCACCAGCGTAGTTTTATGAAAATCGGGAATTCTATTGTCCCCACATAGAGATAACACAGGGATGGTGGCCATTTTGAAATTCAGAAATTCGTAAGAATTAGGTAGTTTGTTTCTCAAGTACCAAAACTTGCAGAGTGACACTGAATTTTTATTCTTGATTTTGAAAGAGAATGGTTGAAATTTACTTGAGAAAAGTTTGAAAAGTTTTTCATTTTCAAGGTGTGAGCTACCTTTAATGTGAACAGTCGATAGCACTTTTTTTCAAATGTGTGGCACAGTCATGAGTACAACTGAGAATCATGAAAATCTTAACATGTCTTTCAACAGTTCAAAACTTTACCCTACATTATTGTAACAGACCCAGTTTATTGAAAACTTGGCACAGTGAAGATTTCAAGGGGGCAGGTTGTCCATCATTTTTTTTCTCTAAATAAACTTATTATCCGGACACAATTTTCAAGGGAGAACTAAGAACAAACACTATGTAAATAGTCAATACCAACACAAGAACTAATGTGATCACCAGGGATTGTGGGCTGCCACTTTGACCCTGTGTTCACCATTTTCTTTGTTAACAGGTCCACAATCACCGTTGATTAAAACAAGTTTGGGCGAAACCAGGGAGGTGAAAGGGTTAAATCGAATCAGGGTCCTGTCCTTCACGATGTCATAACAGTTGTCTCAAATTTCCACTAATTTTTTGTAAACTTTTGGAACAGATCCCAATCATTCAATATTTTCACAAACAGAACTTGAATATAATTTGCTGAAAAGGTCACCTGCGCAACTACTGACACCACTTATAAAGATAAGGGTATTATATGGAACAGAAAAAAAATGAAAAAAAAATTTTCATTGAAAAGAGATTTCAGATTTCAGGTATTTTTTGAGGACATATTCACACTGAGGTAAACAAAGCATCGCTAAAATTTACAAAACATGATACATCGCAAATGTTGATGAATGCATAATGCATCTGAATTTTTCCTATCCAATCATGGAAATATACCATGCAGACATTTACGATTTTGGTGACTCTCTCATGCTTCTCACACAATCAGGAAGTAGGACTGTACAGCTGGACCATACCTCCTCCAAATCTGTCCATTTTCTGGAGTCCGGCCACGCTGTTCACAGTCAAGGATGTTACCACAGACGGATAACCAAAGATACCACTCCAGCATGTCTTGGTAGGACAATCCTTCGTCAGTTCACTGGAAAGGACATATGACAATTTATGAATCTCTCTTTCCTCCGACAAACAATGATGTTAAAATGGAGGGTTAAACGGCTCTAGAAGCAATTGACTAAAGAGAATTACATACATTTGACAGGTACGGTAGATGCCACTATCTAGGAAAATTTTGATGTGAAATTGGAGTGAAAGACAATTCTTTGAAAAATATTCATGTATGGGCTTGCAAACATAAATTTTCCAGAGTCCATAAACTGACCCACATTAGAAATCTTACGGATTATACAGCACTATCCCACTATAAAATCAGAGAGAACATATAGGTCACTACACTTACGCTACGTCGGCGTCATGCTCGGTGAAGATGCGGAACATGAGGTCGCCTTCTTCACCTGGGTCAAAGGTTGTTGCCACAACAACGTAGCGACCCTCAGGAAGGTGCTTCTTTTCAAAAACACTCCTGGCATTGATGTATGTAGAGTCCAGAACCTTGGGTTTGATCACATGACATCGGTACTTCCTGTTTGATTCCACCTGACATTCAAATGAAATTACAGAATGTTACCAACAAATACTAGCATGAAGACAAAGGTAGCTGTATGCTATTTACTGAATGATATCTTGCACAATTATCTGTCTTTCACATGTTTCAGGAAACGATAATTTGAGATGTCTAGGATAATATGAAAAAATGTGCCAGAATGTTAGTAGCAATAACTAGTGTCTTATCGACAAAATTTGTAGCAACCCAGCAATGCTTTCATTCTATATGTACGCATTGTTTCACAGACTTTATTGCCATGTCTTCTGGAAGTATGAATAATTTTTGTATCACTGAAAATTGGTGAATTCATCGGTTATGAACACTCTTGGTACTTCACTGACCTTCATTATCTGAAATCCAATGGTCAAGTTTTCTTGTTTGATGTCAGCCCTGGTGTCTCTCTGACTGATAGACACCATGACATCATCACCATCATTATCAGTAATATCGAACATGAACTGAAAGAAATAGAACAATGTTCATACACAGTTACAAACCTGGTGGTGTCACTATATCAAAGTAGTTGATTTCTGTCTGATTTCTGTCTATGAAACTACAGTGTATATCTATTTTGTAATACAAACCAAAGTTTGTTGGAAATTGGTCAAAAATGCCCCAACAGAGCTGATAAGTGATACTCTGACAACATATTTGGAGATAATTTTACAACTGTTGACCAACTTCAGTACACTGGTGGTAACTTTTGACAATGCCAGCTGATAGAGGGCGCTCTCTTACATTCCAACTCCTGAATGGTTCGCCAAGCACTGGGACAGAGTATATTCCTCGCCCACTATAACTCATAGGAGACCATCTTTCTATACCTGAGGATTCTGTAAAAATGTTGCTCTGTTATTGATGCATCCTCCGGCTCTATCCTTGAGGGTGTCAGCATGCTTTTCCCATTTACTGTGAAGTATCTTCTCCCGCCAAGTCCGGCTGAAACTGATGAATGCCGTGTTCGGCAGTCGGCAAATTGTCACGTTGGTGAAGTTTCTGCAGAAGTCCACAAAGGACATCCTACACAGATGTGGGTAAGAGAAATAGAGTTGAAAGGTCAGACTTCACACCATTGTGGACACATGATGAGGTGATGTTAAGGAGGAACGCACCTCGGGGACAGACATTCGGACTCTCAAACTTTTACAATTCTCTTCTGATATACCACATGTGGGGGTTCATTTTAAAGCTCTTGGTGAAAGAAAACTTTTCACCGGCTTAGTTTTTCGAAATTCGAAAATTTTTATTTTTCTCCATACAGTTAACACAGGGATGGCGGCCATTTTGAATTTCTAATATCGGTAAATCTTGGGTAATTTGTTTCTCTAGTACCAAAATTTGCACGGTAACCCCTATTTTTTTTCTTGATTTTGAAAGAGAATGATTGAAAGATTCATTAAGGAAAGTCTTTCACATTCGAGGTGCATACTATGTTAAGAAGGGAAGCATGTCTAGACTAAACCCCCGGAAAAGTTGGAAATACACCTACTGCACAATGAAACTTTTCTTGTCTGATGTATAAAGCTGTAATATTACACCACAATATCTGGTGGAAGAACTTGTGCAACTGTTTTTGTCTTGACATTTCTCTGGCCGGTGTATCATCAAAGGATCGTCATCATAGTGATAGTGACCATATAACACAGCACTATACCTGTGTACATCTCACACAACAATTATAACACAGCACAATCTCAAAGGTACCTCCTCTGCCCTGTGCATGACCTATGAGCACAAAGTCACCTGCCCCTTGACTGAACACCATGACTTGATGACTTACCAGAATTCTCCATCATCATCAAAGGTCAGTCCCATTTTCTCTCTCTCCTTCTGGCTGACCTTTTTCCATTCATCTGACCTGTTACATTGAGAACAAAGTTGCATGTCAATCACTGTACATGGTACACATGTACCAGGGCATCCTCCGAGCTCTTCTGGCCAATTCTCCAACGCTTCCTCCAAACTACATGACTACTTCAAAGCAGTTCCCATTTCTTTTCCCCTGCCACTTGCACAACATGTTGACTTTACCTTTTAAGCATTTTTAAAGTATCAATCTTCAAGTTGTCTCATTTGAAATGTTCCGAAAAATTGCAGGAAAACAGTTAAAGATGGACCATATTAAATTGACTGAGTTTGGAAATACATGACAGAGGTAAGATAAATTACAAATAATTTTTTTTAAACATTGGTTTCTGATACATGTGGCATTTCAGGTTACCTAAAGGTTATCTGTTGTGTAACCTTTGAACTTTGACCTTACCCATCACTCCAAGCACCGTTCCATTCCTTCTCACCCCAGGGATTGCGAAGTCGAACCATTGGAATTCTTTCAACATTCTTGAAGAAGGAAAGCAATCCTGGATCTCCAATTTTGACATTCCTGATGGCAGTTACTCCATAGGCATGACCTTTGACCAATCCTACGCTTGTCTTAGCCTCCATTTCTTCAGCCGACTCCACCTGATGATTCATGATGAAAGTGATGCCGAGAATGAATAATCCATGTACAGTATATATCGCCAGTCCGTCAAGTATCATTACATCGGACAAGTTACAGATACAATAAACTGTGCAGCAGAGCAACATGGAAAGGTGTTTACCTAGGGAGATATGTCTCAGGGGATGATTAGCAGGGAATAAAGGTAGCAGGGAACCATGGGTGAATACAGAATAGAACTACAAAGCCATGTGTGTGAACAGAGGAATCATACTGTAGGTACGTGGCATGGAACTACAGGTTACTTCAGGCAACTACATGTACATGGGTATACTGTGTATGCATCACAGAACTTCAGCAGGTGTTTCTGCATAGCCTCTGCATAATATATCAATCTCCATGAAAAACAGAATTTCTGTTTGAGGGACCTGTTGAGACTAGGGGATAATGTTGGTAAACCAGAATTATTACATGGAAGGTATTTCCACATGTGTTATTTTCAAGTCATTAAAAGTTTAAGAAACTGATTTGTTCATAGAAAACTACCAACAATGTCTGTTAAAATACATATTGAGAATGATATGAGGAAAGATAGGAAGGGATTGTAAATAGTGTAAGCTCAAAAATGTTATCATTTAGACTTCATTTTTATGTCAAAAGGGCATAACTGGTGCAAAAAGCAGCAGAGTTGATGTATCGGTAATGAAATCTATGTCTCTATGAATTAAATGTTGTAGCTACAGCGTGAATATGCTTCTGCTGATGGGCAAATCTGTTATGAAAGCTGTCCTAAAAAGTCAAAGGGAGATTTTCTTTACAACCTTAAATGTCTTTTGTGAATGACTGAGGACTGTTTTGTTCCACCCTCTGTGTAAAATTGTGGGGAAGCAGTTCATTTTGTCCTACACTCAGTCACGGTGGACCGTGATTCAGTGTACATTCAGATGTGTCAAAATCTGATATCTGTCTAAGACACTGAAACTTGAAAGGGGAGGCACGGAAGGGGTTGACATGAGTTCCGTAGTACATATATGTATGTGTGTAGACTTTTGACAGGAGGTGGTGGTGTGAGTGTATGATGATCAAGTTCAAGTCTTGCTGACTAACTGCCAAGATGCATGGGAGACATTGTGTCTGTGTCGATTACGCAGCTTAACCCTTCCACCCCCATTTCTCTGTCTGGAGGTCCAACTGTACCACAGAAAACAATAGGAGTGGTTCAAACCATGGTGGTGAAAGGGTTAATGGAGAATATCAGTTCTGCATTACATCAAGACACCACTATATAATAATACCCTTATGGGACTTAAAGACACACACACCCTGCAAGACAATTTATCCAGCACACCAAGGGTTCAAAGACACCAGAGCAACAAAAAACACAAGCAAATCCTGGAAATGAAAGAAATCATTTTAGCATTTAGGAGACAAGACAGACAGCATCAAGACATCACTGGGGTGTACAACACAATAGAAAACATCCACATGCCTACCAAATTGTGACATCCAATCTTGTCACCATAGAAACTGTGTGATGATGTCAGTGGTTTAAAAGAAGGAAGAGAACCCCGGAGGGTAAGTAACCAACATGACAGGAGAGTGAAAATACAAAGAAAAGTTATTATCATAATTATCAAGAAGATACATTATTGAAAGACATATATAGCACAGGTAAAGGTTACATTTAATCTTTATGTTAGTATTTGACAGGGTCACCATGAAAAGTCAAGATTTGGACCCGTTTGCCTTGTCCTGGAAAGGAAATGTGATGGAAATGTCATACCGATGAATTTTCCTCATCAGGAGAAGTCTATAATTAGTATGTACCAGCATTCTTGTTTAAATTTCAGATAATTCCCGCCAGGATCTAAACTTTGAGCTCAACCTGTACGCTGGTACTTTTACATCTGTATGGGCACATAATACTGCAGGTATAATAATGTTTTATAAATTACCATACATGTTTTTATGTTTGCAAGGATTCCCCCTCATGCTTGGCATACAGTGTCACATTTTTACCTTGTAGATTTATCAGAGTCACACTCTGACACAATGAGCAAATTCATGTACAAATCATGATATGTAGATATTTTGTCCAGTTTGAGGCGACATATCCCTGGCAGATTAACGTAGAATGTGACTCAGGGACAATTATTTGGGCTCTCCATTTTTATTTTCAAGTACTTTTCTGTTATATCGAGTTGTGTTAACAGGTTGCATACAAGATCCCATCAAAGACCTGTACTTTCCCCTGGCCCACTATTTTTCCATCCTGGTTTTCGTGATTGTGGTTCAAACACATTAAACCACTGTGGTACCGTAAGTTATAAGTGGCATGTTATATAATGTAACATTTTATACATCTTATTTTGATGTCAACACTTGTGAGATTGTGAGAAATTGAGAAAGAAGGGATGGTTTCAGGACTATCTTCTGATCTGACTTTTTGCTGTTTACTTTTGGGTGGATGACTTCCAGAGGTATGTGTATTACTACTCCTGATAATATTCAGGACAGGCAATACAAAACAAGAGGTGTGCAGCTGTTAAACTGTGTCATTCCATAAGCTTGTTGGATTTAGCATGTGTTCATAATCCTTTGCTTAATGCGCATTGGCAATTTGAAATGGCCAGGCTGAATAGAAAACTCATCTATATAAGTTGTTAATTTTTTTAATCATGAGATCTGCACATAATTTCAAGGTCAAATACTGATGTCGGTATAAAAACAACATGTTTACATGATGTTACAAACAAGGTAACTTCACAGTTAAACTTGGTGTGGAATGGTTTATATACTCTGCATGGACATGTGGAAAGATTTTCAAATTCGTCATTGTAGAAATTCATGCAAAAGTTACATTACTGATGTTTTTCAATCTGTAACACCAACTGATATACACCTGCTTATGACAAACTTGTCATCAATTTTTAATATGAGGAAGCAGGGCAGATACAAACCCCTGACAAGATGCATACTCATTCCTTCCTTTTTACCAGATTCTTAGAAATCTCGTTGACAAAATTTGACTTCATGTAATAACAATACACCTTTTAGAAGCACTCATTCACTTCAGCTGATTCAATTCAAAGAAAAAGGACAAACTCAGAAGAAATACCAACAAATGCATGAAACAGGCTGTCTTGCGACTGTGACAAACTTTGCTGAATGCGTCCGATCTGAGGATGCAAATAATCTGTGGCGTGCAATGGACTAGCAAGACAAGGGAAAGAGTGAATCCCACAGCTGCCACCAAAGTTACAGTTTCACTGAAAAAGAAGGTATAGTGTATTCCAGTATTGTACAAAGTAACAGAGCACCATTTACAATTTCTGAAAACACCTTTGAATTTGACAATTACATTGAATCATCCAATGACAAGCAGATTTACTTCAACAAACCTACGATGGTAATTACCGGTGCTTACATTTCCGGGGGAAAAAGTGCCTGTTTTTCAATAGCTTCATGCATTAGAAGTTCAATGGTAATGCAATCGAAACTTTATACCTCTATACTGGAACACACTATAGCCTGCAATGGAAGACAAAGTACAGTAGGTTCTTATTAAACACACAAGTACATAACTTTTTTCCTGGACACTGGTCAACAGAAGCTCAGTGATAAAATTTACTGAGATTTACTGATTAATTCTTTGAGCAAAATAAAAAGCAACCGGGTCCAACTCATCCTTAAAGTGTTCAAACACCTCAAAAATGTAAACATTTGGTTCTTTAATCTTTTATGCTGGCATCTGCACATATGTTTAAAAGGCTAACAGGCAAATAATATGCCGTTTTAAACATACATTATCGAAGTTGCTTTTAGTTTGAGTTTTATGCTGATGGAACAAAGGCTTGAATGCTCGATCAGCAAATCATTGTTTTATTTTGGGAATACGGCAGTGTAATTTGCTTTTGAAAGTTCCAGTATTAATAATGGTTCAACAATAATTACACAAGGTGTGCATGATTACACATGTCACTTCATGCATGCAATATTTCATGGGTGAATTGATAATTATATAAAATGTAAGGTTTCATGAAATACTGAACAGGAAATGATTTTTTTATTCTCAATGGCTTGCTACCTAGAGACACTAGCTATAACTGCAGCAAAGCCATTTATCTATCTGTTTTGTTATTTTTGTGACAGTCCTAAGAAGAAAACCTGTGAAGTATTTTGTGAAATAGCAGAAGAACCTAACAGAGTTAGTATGAGAACCTTGTATTCAGCTCCTAGCAACCATTTCATTTCCACAACATGGGTAAAGCCTGACACTGATATGAGGTTAGAATTGACCAACATGACAAAAAGGAGAAGGATCTTAAAAGACAACAATATCAAAACAAACTCTACCCTGCTAGCAGTTTGAAATCATCAGGATGTTTATGCAACTCACATACAGTCATATATGACATACATCCAGTGTACTGTATTGATAACATTATGCAACTTGACATGGCTACGGTTATGGCTAGGAAGGACACCTGACTTGGAAATGGTCTAGAAAACCCAGTTGTCCATGTTATTGTTTAAATCAATTACAGTATCTTGTATTTATTCCCCAGTGCATGTAAGACACTGTACAGCACATAAAAATACAACCAAAACATAAAGCAATCATTATCAATATTTGCATTTTGTTTTATACCATCGTTCATCTTAACATGTTGAACTCAATAAGTGATGCCTAAAGCCAAGTAATTAATTATGCTGTATTGAATAGAAATCCTGTACTCCATCAGGGCTACACTTCTTTTGCTTTATCCAAAACAGCGGAAAATAGACTTCCTTCCACAGATACTCAATTTTTCAAAAAGCTTTTATTGCATGCACCATTAGATTCCTCGAGGATGACAATGGTTTTGACGACATGCAATTTGCCTCCTAGGAGTTGACACGTTTTTTTTTGTATTAACAGCAATCATATTTTTTCCTTTGTGTTTTCAATGTTTTTTAACTTTATGCCCATGAAAAGATTTTTTGTGAAAGTAGCAAGTCTGGAAATTATTTTACAATGTTAACCCTGCCTACTTTTCCCTTTTTTATCATCTCTTCAATAGATCTCATGATTCATTTCTTATCAAAATTAGGTGGTGTCCTGCATGAAATGTAATATCAGCATCAGAACTGTGATTGTACCAGTAGCTGGCCAATTTGCCAAGTTTTTTGTTTGATGATATCGGCATAAACTTGAAAAGAAAGTAATCCTTCCATTGTCTATGATATAACCTACAAGGAATTGAGATAAATGTATTCAAAAAACAATCTGCAATACCCATACGTCTATTGTCATGATCATACTATTGTCCTCCTATGAATGGACTCTTTGTAACAGCTGACACATAATACATAAACAGTATGTGTTAACAAAAGGGAAAAGGCAGTACAAAGTACATTGTTGGTTCGGTTCATCATTGTTAATTTTTATGTGTAAACTATTGTGCCTTGACTATGGCTCAGAATGTCATATTTGATGTTCTGGTAGAATATAATTATTTATACCATGTTAACTTTTCAGATAGATCAAGCATAGGAATTTCGATACTATCTAAGCAAATTTGATACGAAATCAGAGTTGAACAAGTACTTTTGAAAATGACATTACAACTGAAGTTTACTGGGCCCACACAAAGTAATTTTACAAATCACAACAATCCTAGGGGGTCAAGTTGCTTGGTAAAGCTGGGGAGGCCCCTTTAGAAAACATTGTTTTAGTGATGAAGCTCAGGCCCAATAGAGACTGAAAACTAGTGGGCCCAAACTGAATACTTTTACAATCACAGCAATCCTAGGGGTCAAGCTGCTTTGTAAAGCTGGGGAGGTCTCCTCAGATAACATTGTCTTTGTGATGAGTTCAGGCCTGTTGTTCTTCAGGAGCACCCAATCAGATGCCACTAAAGATGAAGTCAGTTGAATTTCATTATGCCGAACAAAACAGAAATTCACATTCAACAGGTCTTCTACTGAAAATGTACCAAACCAACCTCTGGTGAGAACTATTTCTCTACAAATTCTCTGAATGTACATCAACAGTAAAATACCTACCCTGATAGAGGAACTCATTAATGATCTTCTGTCCAAACATTTTGTCATATCTTTGAATAGCTCATTTCGTTTGTCCTCATCTGTTGCGTGTTCCATGAGGTTGATGTTTTCAGCCACACCTCCAGTGAAATCTACCAGGGCATCTGCCGTGTTGCCACCATCCAAATTTTCATAGCAACCAGATAATCTGTCCATGAAATTGCAATCATTTGACTTAGTATGGAATTTTATTTACTGGTAGTTTTTATGGTATGGAACTTTGGAAACACTACAGCGTTAAAAATTTATTTTATATCGATGGTCAGAAGAAAGAATGGATTGTCTATGGTGCATTAGTAAAGAGCTTGTCCTAACCTTGTTGAGGTCTATCTGGTATAAATTGCCAATGTACAGATTTAAAAGACAGAATGTGGCTATGGAACAGACTTTTCTGATCTACCTAATTCTATTTTTGTGAAAATCGAAAATTAATATTTTTCATTGAGTTAACACAGAGATGGTCGCCATTTTGAATTTCCAATATTGGTAATTTACTATGCAATTTGATACACTGGAACCAAAATTATCCCCCTGATTTTTATTGCTCATGTTGAATAAGAATAACTGAATGTTTCCTTGAGGAAATTTGAACAAAAGTTTAAGTCTTTCACTTTCCAGGTGCATACTACCTTAAGAAGACAGGATAGCACTGTATTCAACATTTTCAGATAAACAAGGTTTCAAGAATAAGCAAAACACAGTGGAAATTGCATAAATTCCGTAGTCTAACTTACTTGGCATATGCCTTCTCAAGCAGGGCACTCCAATATTCATTCCTCTCGCTGGAATGCACAAAGATCAGTTTTCCATTTATGGTCGGTAACCTGTCATCAACTACCACGTCAAGCCAGCGACCGAATCGCCAAAACCGAAAGTGAAATATTCCGGCGTACTTCTGTGGATTGTCTGCATCCCATTCCTGATCTTCACTATTGGGAACAACCTAGATTATCAAAACGATGGTAAATTACAGTAAATAACAGATATGGGTAATTATGAATGATGATCAGTCTATCTTCCTGTCAACAATACACATTTGTTTGACATCAGGTACCTGTGAAAAACTCCTGTTTTTTGTCTGCAGTGTAAAAGTGCCATTATCAGATACCGGTACTTCCAGTAGTGACAGCACCTCAGTACATATAGTTACACAAACTCTCCTGCATATACATTCTTGAAATTAATTCTTAATGATTTGATGAAGGCAACTTTTTTCAGGTTTCTCAGTAAGTATCAGCTAAAGATAAAGGGATTCGACACAACTAATGTCACAACCAATTCAAACTTTTTTCTCAGGAAATTCCTTTACCTGGTAGTATGGAGAGCTATAAACGAAATGCCACCAAAAATGCACCACAAATATTGCTTGAATATCAAAGTTTTTATCTGAATTTGTGGATTGGGCAACTGCAGTACAGTAAACCTTATGAATCATGTTTGAAGAAATACAAATACATATTAGATGTAATTTCTACTTTTTTACAAACTTATATTGTGATATGTATTTACATATGTACTATACATCAGTCAGATGCGCAAATATTGTCTTTCAGTGTTCATAATAACTGTCATATGACCTGTATACTACACTGACCTTTGACCACAGCTCTTTCTCCTGAGCAAGGCTGGAGCAGGATGCAACAAACCAGCAATTACCCAGACTGCCTTGGGAGACATCGCCACTACTAGCGCCCTCTACGAACAGATGTGGATCATCACTTATTTCCTGAGAGATGCGAGACAAAAGACATTTATATGCCCTTACCTTTACAGTTATTAAAATAGAATTTTACAAACATAACTCTATCTATAGTCGGTGACACTAAAAGAGATAGTACATTTATGTGTTTAAGATTGCATAATTACAGGCAGCTTTGGCACCTGGGCAAAACAGGGCTGATTAGGCTGTCTGTACGGGAAACGAACATTTGACATCAAAACATTTCTTTTTTGAGCTATGTTTGAGCAATTAAAATAAAATGCAAGTCAAAACTCTAGAGTCTGTGTCCAGGGACAGAGCTGTGAAAAGTTTATACTTCATTGTTGGGCTGTGGTGTATGTGGCCTACTGTGAATTTGAATTTCCCTCTGATAAAATGCTGTGCATTTTCAGTAACAAGTCAAGGAATGTTGGTCTTTCTTTCATAATACCGTCATACTTTACTCAACCTTTCAACTCTAGTTGTTTGTGTACAAATCCAAGGATACCACAGAAACTGATGGGGAAAACCATTTAGTGTCAGTGTAAAAGGGGTGAGCAATAAGGAGACATTCTGGCACTTTCAAATAATACTGTAGGGGAATTCCCAGGTATGTTGAACCTTACTTTTGTGCCAAAATTTTCACAATGAAGAGATACACTCTATTAACTGCTGTGAAAGAAATGATACTCAAATATTTTGTGTGTCACTGCAGTTTGTACCAGCAGACTACTGGATAAATCTGGCAAGGTCATGACCTATAACTGATGAAGATAGCTTGCAGTATTGTTTACCGGTACACCTGCATTTGTCAGAAAAAGGTGAGACCTTCATTGGCTTGATGCTTATCTTGTCACCCTGAATTCCACAATGATATATCCAATCCTGCCCCCAGAATCAAAAATCACAAGCAGTTTTCTATAATGTCAACCTTTATATCAGATCCAAAGGTGCATATTAATTACTGCCAATAATAATAGAAGTATTAATTACACTAAAAGTAAATTGCTGTGGGTATTATAAAGTTACATCATACCAGTAATAAAATGTTTTACTGCTTTTAGAGAACAACTTGTTTGCAAGAGGTTTCATAATTATAATATTTCTGGTCATCAGTGTTGTACAAAATGTTATAGAGTGGAAACAGGAGAATGTGAAAGCCAAGTATCACTTCCCACTACAATGCACTACAACGGTGGACATTTAACTTTCGTTAACATTTTAACCTTACAAGGCTGCAATGCTATATTTATCTAACGTACTGAACAGGCATGTTTCCTCTGAGATAAGATTGTAAAATTCAGTGGTGATAAAATTTGAATACGTGCAGGGACTTGTTCGTATTACACTTTCCTGAAAGGTCATATTTTGTGACGGTAGGACTTTCCATTCACAGGCACATTGAAATAGTAGTCCTGAAGAATCTACTTTTTGCCGATGGCACTCTTCCAAAGTGACCTATAATGACAGAGGTCACCAATGAATTCAGTTTGAGTGAGTTCATCCTAGGGTGGTGCCAGATGGCGCTAAAATTTGTCATTCATAATTCCATGTGTGATTGAGTACTAAAGCCAACATACAAGGCATTTCCGGACAGCTGTGTACATCTAGATAAATTACATGTTCCTATAGTGATGATATTGGGGCACTTATAATCTGAAATAATGGACCAGGCAATACTCAGTCAATTTGGAATTGCGCTATCCAATTTTGGAAAAACTCTGTTTATTTTCTATTATCAAATTGGTCTCTGTCAAAGGTTGATGTGTGTGAGAGGCTGACCTTCAGTCCAATCTGCATTTTTTCTATTATCTGGTCAAGTCCAACCGGCAAGACCTTCAGTCCAAACTGTTCCTTTTCTATGATTTAATTGGTCAAGTCAGACCAGCAAAACAAGAAGTGTCAGTGAGTGCATACAGGTTCTGCATTTTACCTTGGGTCTCTTCCACTGTACCTGCCCTGGTACAGGTTTACTGAAGAAGATGGATCTATCCTCAGCCGGGAACTCCGGGTCCGCGAACAGAGTTCCCCTCTCCTGACACATCTTCTTAATCTCATCATATTTCTGTTGCTTGAAAGGTTCCACTTTCGGACCAAAAATACTACCTGAAAAAATATTTCCAGATAAAGAATAATTTGAACAAACGATTCATTTTTCATAAAAGAACCTGTTATTATACATCAGTATTATTTAGTCTTTATCTTAGGGTCAGGCAGACTCAGATAAACATTTGATTGTACATGTAGGTGCTTTGGTACTGCCAGACACAGAAAGATCAGTATATTTACATTACCAATGACAAATTTGAAATGTGATAACACAGTTTTGACTTTGTGCATGTCTGTCCGTTGTAATGATTATGAGCAACCTGTTGAGTCTATGAACTTTGCCAAACTACTTTTGATTGATATTCAAGGTTTTCTTATACCATCCAGGTGTGTATAATCTAGTATTGGTTATACTGTGAGTTGCTAAGTACCTGGTAAAATGAATTTGAAGGCTGCTTCTTCAGTAAATATGGCAATCTTTATGTGTTTATGTCCAATAACGGGTGTAACTGTTCTTTTCATGTGTATTTGGCAACCAGTATTGAACTGTGAGAGCAGACAACTCTTTTGAGTCCAAGGGAAAATGAGCCTTTTAAGGAGGATTCTTTGAATTTTTTCAATAATTTCATTTCCAATTATACATGTCATGTGTAAGGTACAGTACATTGTACTACACAGAACATTACACAAAAGCTAGGTCAGATGAACAAAGATGTACCCATTGTATATACTCCTCATATTTGAAAACTGATCATACATGTAAATGGTTATTTGTCTGTTAGAATGATTGATGCAAATGTCATTTAACCTGGGTCTGTATGTATATTTACAATTACAATACACAATCCAATAGCATTTAGATGCACAATATGTGGCCATACAAAGAACACACACATTCAAATTACATCACTGGGTCTGCAAACTCAATAACAAGACTTAGGTAGTTGGAATCTATGAAAAGATACATGAATTTCATGGTTGTTCTGTAAGTCCATGTTTGAGAAAGGTTTTTTCACATTAAACAATTTACAAATATGTGTACGTGAACATCATGAATACAAAATACTATAGGGATATACTAAACATTATGTGAACTGTAAGGAGTGTATGTACTTAGTGGGTGGGAGTACATTTCTCTGTTTGCTGACTTGGCAAATATCTCCAGCATTATCACACAGTGTGTATTGAAGTAGTTATGTTTGCTGAATAAAAGGGGTACTTAAATGAAGCCCCATGTGTCGATGTAAAGATTGGAGGTCTCCGGCTATTGAATTTAGACTGTACAAAATAAATAATTTTAATGATGATGTACTAAATTTGATTTAGGTAGAATGTGCCTCGGGGACAGATATTCTGACACTAAAAGTTTTTACAGTATCCTTTGGCCTACTACTTGAGGGGGCTCATTTTGAATCTTATGGAATAAATACAGTTTTAATCTGCTTAGTGTTTTGAAAATTAGGAATTTTGCTTTCCCATAGAGATAACACAGGGATGGCGGCCATTTTGAATTTCAAATATGGGGTAAAACAGTGCTTCTTTCTGAAATTGCAAAGGAAGTAGATGATGTAATCTTGTTCTTCCGCAGTACACTTTTCATATTTTATTCAAAGACTATTCCAAAATTCTAAAAGGAACTAAAACATTTTGAAAGTCTGATAGCAAAAGCTATTTATTTAGAATGAAATTAAATTATTCGCCAATTCAAGTATTAAGAAATACATGTCCGGGTCTCAACTTTATAAATGTAACACTGTTAACAATGCTAATTGCAGAAATGTAGAAAATTTTGGTCACAGGTGGCAAATATTATAGAAAAGATATGTGGTTACAAGTAGTATGAGTGCACATTAACCCTTTTCCTGCCAGACAGTAATAACTCTGTCACTTCCCCATCAGTCAAGTCAGTAAAAATAGCGCCAATGGCACTTGATCACAACTGGCACATTGTGAAACTACTCATAATTAATGAGGTACAATATGTGGCGTCATGCGGTGTCCCATCATACCATATATGAAGGGTGTAGCACTTGTGGTTACTGAGTTATGGACAAATATGTATATTTCAGGTCAAATGTCACTGAGGTCATGTGACATTTTGTCAAAAAATTGAATTGCTAAGTCATCCCTATATACCAAAAATCAGACCTAGCTCTATTGGCTCGCTCAAAATTAGATATGCACATAATTAATGAGGTACAATATGTGGCGTCATAAAGTGTCCCATCATACCATATATGAAGGGTGTAGCACTTGTGGTTACTGAGTTATGGACAAATATGTATATTTGAGGTCAAAGGTCACGGGAGATTTTGTCAAAATATTTTATATATCTGCGTGAACGGAGGGACATGACCCAATCTATAAGGCCCTGGACTTCATCCATGGGGACTAAAAACTGTGTCACTGAATCCTTTTTGCAATATGAATATGATCAGAAACTAAATTTTTATTTTACTTGGCCTTATACATGGGATTCTATAGACAGCTGACTTATACATGGTAGTCTATGGTGGTGTAAACTAAAAAGTCCTCTAACATGGCCAAATCGACGTGCATCTGTATGGGGTAGAGTACTATCCTTGTGCAAAGTTTGAAAGAAATTGACCTGGGCATGTCTGAGATATCTGCGTGAACAGACGGACGGATGCACACACGGACGCAGGCACGCACACACGGACATGACCAAACCTATAAGTCCCCCCGGACGGTGTCCATGGAGACTAATTAGACAGACCACGAAGTCAATGAGCAACATACAGCTGAAAGACTATTTTTCACATTGCGATTTTAAGCCCATTTTTATGAGAAAAGGGACATGTATATCTATAGGGAGAAAAAGCAGAAGACATATTTGTAAATTGTTTGTTAAGTGACAATCATATATGCATCTCTTGAAATTTTGTGGTTATAAGGTATAACAGTAGTGTAAGAATAATGAGGTATGAATAAGTTAGTAAAGCTAAGTTGACAGTAATTAAGATTACAAAATTATACACTAAGCTGAGGAAATCTGAATGAAATAAATGTTGAAAAGTAGCAAAGTCATGGTCATCTTTTGTCTAGTACCTGTAAGTTCATGAACTTTACATAAATCTTGCTAAAGATTTGTTGCTAATGGGCAATAACTGTGTTTCAGATCATTTGAGAGCAATCCATCCATGACAGGTTTAAATTGTTATATACTTCTATTTAAAGGAGAGAAACTTCTCAAATAATTTTTTCCCTGTAATTTCCTGTGAGAACACATGGACATGCGTAGGACTCTATGCTGGTGCTACCTTGCAACTTGTCATGGCATAGTCTAACCTGTTCACCCCAATTTCCTGTAGACAGGTCCACACTCACCATTGATAACAATGGGTTTGGGCCATACCATGGTAGTGAAAGACTGTAACATGTGAGGTCATGGATACTTCATCTCAGGAATGTCAAAGTCTGTATATTGACTCAAGGATGTTACATAACAAATGCTTTGGGTCATCTCAAAAGTGAGAATCTAAACTATGAAATATGTTTTTTTTTATTGCTTTGATACCCAAAAGAGCATAGAAATCTCTTATACTTTGAATCAGCCATCCTGCATATTTCTAACATTCATCAAAACCTCATTTCTGTTCCACAACTCATAAAACAGTTCACAATGCAGGATGGTGTACATTCCAAAACTACATATATGAAAGACCCCTAAAATCAATTAGTTAAAAAGGGGGTTAGAAATTTCCCAAAACTATATAACCTCCGCTCCGTTTGGCTCCATTTTTCCGAATTGGAACCTTGGAACCAGTCTATGTATCGGTACCAAATGTCAACGCAGTCTGTACAGCAGTTTTTGACTTTTTGTCGTTTACGGAAATGGACGACATCAAACACCGGTTGAAACCACCTCTATATCACAACTTCCAGTTGTGATAAAAAGCAGTATTGAACCAAAACATGACATATTTTCACACACTTGGCTTGGTATGTTATAGCATCTTTTATCCAAAAAAACCCAACTTTACAGTATTATGTTTTAAACAGCCTTCAAATGTATGTTAAAAAAATGATATGGAATACGTTGTGTTTCATTAATTTTAACCATCTTGACCTGGTGGTGAAATATGGACTTGGCAGGAAAAGGGTTAAGTTTGTGTAAAATGTCCTGATTTTTGAATAAAAAAAATTTTCACAGCCGGCAATTTTAGCTGACAGCCGGTTGTTTTTGCTGGCTGCTGGCTATGTTCTACATCCCTGTAATTGCATTGCTGAGATCAGCAAATACAGTTACAGTGTAGATCTATGCTTTTTGAAAATAATTGTGAAAAACACACGATGCATTCTGCGCTGCTGTATGTACAATATGCATATAAATAGGCATTCTGACTGGTGAGCTGACTCCATTTTGCTGTTACTATATATATAGAAATGATTTTCACATACTTTCTAATATTTACAAGTGAAATTATTGGCATATATGATATGACATCTTTCCTTTTGAGTAGTACTAATTCATGCTCATTTGCAGTTAATGAAAATATTTCACACCTAGACCAGGAAAATATTCCTATGTGTATGGAAATTGGTGTATATCCCAGTTTCCGCAAATTCCCTTTACAGTAACAAGACACTCTGTGTGCATGTGATCACAAATACTCTGACATACCAATGCATGGGCATAGCATTAATCAGTACATAGTACAATAGAGCAATTTTTTTCAGGTAGTATGGGCCTCTAAAGTGAAAGATTTCAACTTTTGCTCAAACTTTCTCTTATCAAATCAAAATCAAACTCCGGGATCACCATGCAAAGTTTGATACTAGAGAAACTAATTACATGGCATGGCATTTACCAAAATTTGAAATTCAAAATTGCCGCTATCCCTGAGGGGAAATAAAAGTTTTTATTTAAAACAAACTGAGATGATGAAAATTTTTCTTGTTCAAGAGCTTAAAAAGTAGTCCACACAAGTGATAGATTAGAAAAGAATTATGAAAATTTCAGAATCTACTGGTAATATCTGTCCCCAAAGCACATTCTACCTCAAAAAAGACAAGGTTCAACATTATTTCTCAAGTCATGCAGATATTCTGTCCCATTTCTCAAGAAATTTGTTGCTTGATATTTTCAAAATTGCATTAATATCAGAGACATGTTCTCGTTGCGACAAGGCCAACAATGCCTGATAGAATCTGATTACGTTTGTGTGTTCCTGGTGCAAGCATGCTTTTGTATAAACCTTTCAATATATTTTATAAACGTAGATGAAATATATCTGAGCAGAAAATGATAAGTTAAACACATATCTTATAAACATATTTTCATTGTTACTTCCACAGGACAGCAATTCGTATCAATGCCATTTCTCTAATTCTGATGCATATTTTTTTTTCAATTCCTATAAAAATTTCAATTGATATTCAAATTAGCACATACCAGTACTTTATTCAGCTGGCAAATTCATTCATTATTGCCTCTTCAAAAAAATGGACAGTGATCATGTAATAGCCACGCATCAATTCACAACCTCCTTGATAAATTCTATGGGTATTACATGAGTGACTTTTCAGTGTATCAGGGATTGTTGAATATCAACTCAACTGATTTTTCAACAATTGATTATTGAAAATCAATTCATGGATGGTCTGCAGTGCTTTGCAGTTTCAATATTTGAATATCATAGGGCTTTCTTATACCTGTTGCCAAATTCTCTGTGAACACACTTACAATCATCATTGATTGTATGGCTAAATCATGGTTGTGAAAGGGTTAACCCTTTGAGTGCTGTAATTCCCACAAAAATTTCAGTCTTACATTTTACCAATTGTTATGAATTTTTCTGTAATTTTTTGATAATTTTGGAACAAACGGACATAAGCTTTCAATGGCTAGAATTTTTGACCAAAATTTTGGGAAATATTTGAAAAAAATTGTCTAGATCTGAAAAAAAGTTGCTGGCCATGTTTTATTCTATAAAGGCAACAAAAGTTGAATTAATTGGCACTCAAAGGGTTAAATGACAAAGACATCATGTCAAGTGGTAATACTATAATTTATTAACACTAAAATTGCATTTTCTAATTAGGTTACTGAAGGTCGATGACATGATATGTTTTTTAAAGTAAAATCACCCTGTCATATGATCATGAGGTGGAAAGATAAGCGGCGTGGCACTCCCATATAGCCATGCATGTATCGGTTTTGTCATACACACAGAAGCCAGCTATTGTACTATCACCACTCTGAGGTCCAGACTCATAAAACTCAGTGACCCTACTGGAGGTTACTAACCCTCTGCTGGGGAGCTTCCATGTTTGCTCTATACAAATTTAGGTTGCTCTGCTGTTTGCATTCACAAAAGCATACCGTACAATAGGCAAAACACATTATGTTCCCAGATGCAAAATGTATATCTGACTTTGTTCTGTCAATTGCCTTTTATTATAATACTGGCACTGTCTGATCCCATATAAGCCTAGACAAGCAAGATTTCTACTTGCAGTAGCTTTATGGCTTTACTTTATGAGACATAATTACAGTGGACAACTACCATCCTTCACACCTCTAGTGTAAAATTACGATCATATAATACCATCACAGCTATGTCAATAGTATAGTTACCTCCAAGCCACTTTTATAATATAAGTATACCAGTACATCCATTTCCATGTACCGGTACTACAAAATTGTCCCACCCACATAACTCCGTTAATTGGATGCACAGGTGCAATAAACCATGCAGCAGAAGTCAACATTGGAAAATGTCGATGTGAATGAAATGAAAAACACAATAGTATCAGCAAAAATTAAAATAAGTTCAACAGCTTGTCTACATCTCATCTATTTGATAAAATATATACAAAGCAGTGTCAGAGGGGAGGTCTTTTAAAAAGTACATTTAAAAGGGATTATGGTATTACTCATAATGCATATTACAATATCTTCATGTAGTGTGTGCCATTCATAATATCTCAGGTACTTCTTAAGCTTACGATGGCTACACACTCTTCACCACTCAGTACATATACAATCTTTTGTGCTGACTTATATGGAAATATTTTTGTAATTAATAACATGTATCTGGCCAGTTCAATGATGCTGACACAATCTGCATGTGAAGTGTCTCAGTGCCCTTTTGTACACTGCATAACAGGTCAAGGTCTCAAACAGCAAAATCACCTTACTCCTTCTTTCAGTTCAAGTCATTCAAAATCAGGAAAAATAATCAAGGCATTCTCAGAAGATCACAGCACTCTGCTGTACATACCGGTACATGTATTGAAGCAATACAACCATCAGTTGAGTTGGTAAAAAAATACTGTTTTACAGGGTTTTTTGACCAGTTAATTTGTTTGAAATGTGACTTTACACCTGGCACACTACATACGAGTTATGCTCTACTGGTTAACAATCAAAGTGACCTGATTGAGACCAGTGTGTGTACTGGTAGATGTCTATACATGGCAAGCAATAAAATAGCTCCTGCTGTACAGAAGTTGGGCTTGCCCCTATTCTCAGTACACTCAGGGATGTAGGAAATTTTGGTTACAGGTGACAAAAAGAAAGTACAGGTGGTTACAAGTAGTATATGCAAATTAAGTTTGTGCAAAATGTCCTGATTTTTCACTAAAACTAAATTTTCACAGCCGGCAAATTTTGGCTGACTGCCAGTTGTTTTTGCTGGCTGTCGGCTATTTTCTACATCTCCAACACTGATCCATATTACCTTTAAAATGATTGTGTTTCACAGATCAAACTATGGTGAATGAGTTCAGTTTTAATTACAATATCTCTAGTCTTCATTTTTACCTCAATGATAAATTGTATCACGTTTTACACAACGTCACATCATCAACTTCTTCATCACTTGTGTGCAGCAATATTTCATAAGTATTTATAACTCAACTGTAGGTGGTTACCACTGTGCATTGTCCATCACATACATCAAACATTAAGGAGGAGAATTCTATGCTGTCTTCAAAGTCCTTGTAAACCCCACCAGAGTAGAAGTTCAAAAGTCTGGCATGTTTATTGCTGGGTGTCATAGATAAAGAATGCATCATAGTACTGCAGGCATTTTAAACATCGACAGAAACCACAATACACAATCCTTGGGTGACAGTCTTGACCTTTTGTTGACCTTTTGGTTGCATGTTTACAATAGTATTAACAATACAAAGAGCAGGGACTTCCCCTTTGTAAGTATTATTTTTACATTCTGCAATGACATACTGCCGTTTGCTGAATCCCTTTCCAATCCCAAAGGAATCAATCATAAATTCATATTTGTTGATTTGAAAAGAATAAACTGGAAGTTGCTACGTCGGCCCATGTGGGGTACAAATGCATGGCTTTCATCTTTACTCACATCACAGTCTGTTTTCTTCAAATTTATTTTTAAATATCCTTGTTTGTTATGAGTTATCTACAAATGACAACAATCTACCTTGTACGTCCCATTTCCCAATAATACAGCAGTTCTGCACCAACCACAGAATATGAATCAACAGTTACACATGTAACATGATGGAGCAAAGGTTACAGGTATTCAAACAAGCTATACGGTACTTCATAGGGTGCAAAATTTCCCCATCTGATATGTGTTATACCGTACAATGGTTCAGCTGAGTATGATGGGT
The DNA here is from genome assembly GCF_041260155.1 of Ptychodera flava. Lineage (NCBI taxonomy): Eukaryota > Metazoa > Hemichordata > Enteropneusta > Ptychoderidae > Ptychodera > Ptychodera flava. Next base: position 22,031,474 of record NC_091946.1, on the reverse strand, counting down.
AATAAAAACTGTCCTTGTGGCACTGAAATTACATGTATACATGCTGCATGTATGTACCAGGGATATGCAATGTAGTTATATAATAGGACAGCAAGTAATAGGTTGTACACAAGCAAGTACATCATAAAGGTACAGAATCGCAGTACTGTTTATACATGGGCATTTACCTGCCTGCGTTCATGTGGTGTGGATATTGCCGTTTTTTACATTTACATATGCACTTGCACAATGAAATTTTTCACACTTTTTCTTATATTCTTTCACTATCCTGAATAATAATATCCATGCTCCGACATAAGAGATAAATGCAAATTTCTGAAGTAAGGCAGCATATTAGCTGAATTTCTCAGAAATTCAAAGGTGTGAAAATCTCTGCCCGAGACATACATGTATTCTTCCATGCAAAGCTTTCATTGAAAGAAGAAAAGGGATCAATGAATTATAAAGCATCTACGTGGAGTGATTTCTGGCATATTTATATCACTTTCAAATCACCACAAGCCAAATTAATATTACCTTCACAATATTGCCTGGTATCTATTAGTGGGCATCATCATACCATCATACTGGTAGACTGAATCCATAATTACATGTATCATTAGACTTGCTGTTATATGAAAATCATTATGTAAACCGATTCATAAGAAACAAAATTCTGTATACTATGCATTACAGATCTTCTTCATATCTGGCACAGTTGTGGCATTCTCATATGCTGATGCGACAGTATCCTTTACATCGTTTAAGGTAGATGCGTCTCGGGGACAGATATTCACAGATATTCAGACTATCAAACTTTAACAATGTTCTTCTGGCCCACCTCTTGAAGGGACTAATTTTGAAGCTTATGGGGTAAATAAAATTTTCATCAGCTTAGTTTTGTGAAGATCAGAAATTCTATACCCGATGGAGATAGCACAAGAATGGCAGCCATTTTGAATATCAAATATTGGTAAATATTGTATAATTTGCTTCCTTGTGCCAAACTTTGCATGGTAACCTCCGGGCCCGATTTTTATTCTTGATTTGAAAGAAAATGGTTTAAAATTTGTTTGAGGAAAGTTTAAGTAAAAGATTAAGTCTTTCATTTTTGAAGTGCCAACTACCTGTGGTGAATTCTATTCTCAAAGACTTTAATATCTTTCAGTTTCATATGAGTTTGACAGTTAATTTTCATATAAAATCTGTAGATTCATCATTCTATTTCAAATTAATCCAATTGTAAACCTATTATGGCATGTACACATCTATATACACTGCAAAATATTTAGAGTGTACACAAGTCGCAGAATCTAATATAAAGCGGTTTGCATGCAATACATGTATGTGCATCAAGTAGAGACTTCCATATGTCATGAGTGAACTAGTAAAGAGGACACAAACCTTTGGATACAAACTTAAAGGGTTTTCCACTAGATTGGGGAGTTAGGGGTCAAGCTATACGAGCCGCGGTTAAATCTAATGACTCCCCTAGTCACTGACTATTATGAAAAAGGCTGGCTACATCTGCTCTTGCCAATAATTTTGATTATATTATACGAGGGAATGTTATCATCATTGAGTTTTAAAGTCAGGGAGTAAAATGTTTTCAACGTAAAAATCAGAGCAAATATTTTATGAGATTTTCATTGCTGTGGTGATAAATGATGGTGCCATCCATTTTACACAGAGTTTTTACTTCAAATTCAAGTAAATGTGAAGTGTATGGTCAATGTCACATTGTCGCCATCTACCGGTATGCGTACGCTGCTGGGCTGCAGAGGGTTTTATACAGATTAGGGTGTCCCACTTCCATGTTTTGAACTACCCTGAACAGGTATGAACTTTATGTAAAAGACAGGTCATACAGGTAGGTACAGTACAATTAGTGGCATATAATTTATGACTTTAATAAAATAATGGAGATTGGTGCATGTCAGTACAACCATCAACATATTTTTAGAAATTACAAAAACAGAATTTTCTGTTTTTATGCATCCTAGAAAGTTTGAAATTAACAGCAAATTTGAAAATTTCTTATTCTTTGGGGGACAAAATCAGGCCAATAAAGATGATTCATGCTAAAAGATGGTTTCACCCTTTCGCTAACATGGTTTGGCCCCAAACCCATCCTTATCAATGGTAAATATTGACCTGTTTACAAGTAATTGGGGTGAACAGGTTAAATGTTAAAGTTTGACAAGAATTGCTAATCTAGATGACATACGGGTAATATCATTTTATGAAAGCAAGTTCTGCCTATTGTATGTACATGACCTATCAATGATCTCAATGGCTTATACCAGCTAGGTCACTGTAGAACTGGATTATTCTGTGAGAATTCAAATTGCAATGGTCTACTGACACCTGAACTATTCAGGGATACAGCATCACAATTTTCTGCTGCATGTAACAGTCTGATGATGATGTACGTAGGAAGTTTACAATGCAAAATTACAATATTGCAGCCTCATGGTTGGGGTATACATCATGTGCATGATGAGATTCAGTAAAGGAAATGGATATCAAAATCTATTCAAGTGGCCAGAAGACCATTTTGATGCTTGGCCATCTACTGTAAATGTATACAGGATTTGTCTTTACCGATGTAACAGTTGTCTCATTGCCACATACACTACTGCAGTGATGATGGCGATCATCGTTATCATCAGCATACTAATCGCACTGTATTCGTACTATCGTAGTATCCATTATTTGTACATTGACATGCTAGAGCTAAATTCACAGAACAGCCTCTGTAACCTTGGATTACATCATTGTAGAGTTTCATAAATTATCATTAAAAATGTATAACCACATATTAACAGGATAATACCTGATACTGTAACATGTTTTACCTAGTAGTAGTATTGCTTGTGAAAATAAATAAAAATTAAAGCAATATTAAACCAATTGATAAAATAAAATAAAATAAATAAATAAATAGGTTATAATTGATGCAGCTGTAACTGTATTGAAAAATATCATTTGATGCATGTTTCTAGACAATACCTACATGTAAGTCAATGTTGTATGATATATTGCACATCAATGCAAGCTAAATTAAAACATAAGGTGAAAGTGATACATTTATGCAAATTTATGGTGATTCCCCCTTTGGGCTTCACCAGCTGTATGTATTGTAATCTTGTAGGATACGGATATGATAGGGTCAGCCTTTTGCATTTATGGAAAGTAGGGATTAGCACTTTCATGTAAATAGGATCATATAATACAATAATCCTATTGACAATATGTCAAAGTGATATCTTGAACTTGAACTGTGATGAAAAATGTTTTACCAAGAAAAACATAGTAAAACAGCATTGAATTTACTCCCATTCTGTATTGTCTGGTTTAAGTGGATACTGTTAAGACATACATGTATATGCATGACTCACCCTACATAAACCTGTGGACAATTTGGCCAACAAGTGATAGTTTAACCACACCCTGGGTATGCTATAAAATACATGTACATGCACCTCCAGAGACAGACTAACATATACATACATGTGCACTATGTATGAACATTGTAACACAAAGGAGAAAGGAAATTTAACTTAAAATAAATTTGTGAATGACAATCAAAAGAAACAGGTTTTCATGACAAAGTCAACTGACAATCCCAAAATTGGCTGGTGTTTCTTTGCTGAAACCAAAGATGTAATTTGAAATTGGAATAAACTTACATTGTAAATTTACACAAACTGGGCATAATTTATAATCATCTTTGTTTATTAAAACTTTAATCTTCTTCCAATATGACACTTTATCATCACAAAATGTATGTGTACATTTTATATTTATCAGATCGTTATTTATTGGATGATGCAGTTTGGCCACTTTTCCAACTTTTTGTGGCAAGGTTGCAACAACCTTCTTGAAGGCAAAATGCATCTTGGGGACCGATATTCAGACTCTAAAAATATTACGGTACTATTGTGGTCCACGGTATATAGAGGCTCATTGTAAAGCTCCAAGAGTAAGAAAAATTTTCACAAGCTTAGTTTTTTTGGAAAATTGCATATTTTATTTTTCCCCATAGAGTTAACACAGGGATGGCGGTCATTTTAAATTTAGAATATCGGTAAATGTTTGGTAATCTGTTTCTAGTACCAAACTTTGCACAGTGCCCCCTATTTTTTATTACTGATTTTTAGTAAGAAAACAGTTGAAAATTTCTTTGAGTTTAAACAAAAGTCTTTCACTTTCGAGCTGCATATATCTTAAACTTGAGTGTGTAAATATACCAGTATTGTGAATTCACCGTTCTGGTATATTTACACACTTGAGTTGAAGATGTGGCTTTACCGTACATGCATCAGAAAGTTCATGACATGAGTAACCTTTCTGTTTAGAAATTGAAGAATATGATGACGAGATAAACTGTACTGAGCAATCAGCTAAATCAAACACAAATGTGACCGTTTTATAAAAATTAATAAATTAAGTTTAATGACAAAATATATAGCATATTGTTGGCAGTATGACCTTTGATTGAACTACTGGTATTAAAACTGCAATCATATGATGATGTACTCAGTCAAACTACCGTACATACGTCACGGTTTGCTTCACTACACTGACATGCAAACACGTTTTACAGAATTTCCATAATACCTTGTCACTATGATTTCTTAATGCAGCATTAATAGAATTTAGTTTCGCCTTTCACATTACATGTAATTGCTTATCAATGAGAATAAATTGCTTCTTTCAAATTACGTTTTCATGTCAACTCTGAATAAACATGCATACGTGTCACCCTCTAGGTTGTTTTATTTGTTGTTTTTTTCTCTCTGTATGGTTGCTATTATATCACGTATCAGCTTTGAACAGCATCTCAGAGTCCCAACCAAGTTTGGCGACTGAGCTTCCATGGGATGAAAGTTGGAAAATATTTGGTAGAGACATTTGTCAAGAAAAAGCTTTACTATTACTGTCCTGACAAAAAAACTCAATGATATATTAGCATGCCATTGTATGATTTTGTATTGCAAGCAGATAAATCTAAGCCCTGACAGACGGGCATTTTGTTATCAGACCAAATGCCAACAGATTCATGATGCATTGTTTTATGAGCTGGCCTTGAACCGTGTTTATTACTATAGCAAGCAGTCTGCATGTTTCCAAAGAAAAATGTGTATATACATGTAGGCCTGGGTCATAAATTATTATGAATTCCAAACACTTTACACCTTTATACAATAATTGTTGGCATCAGCTACGATGTAATAAATGTGCCTCAACATTTCAGAAAACTTCACCTGGGTTTTACTGGTTTTGATGACATTACTATTGCATTGTTGTCACACTGAAGGGTCAATAGCTCTATTGTTTTTGTTCTAGTGTATAGCTTCTTCTCTCTACAGAACACTGAAACTGAGTAAAGCCAAGTGAACACAACACTTTGTGTACAAAATGAAAAATTGTTGACAACTGAATTCTTGTCTGGATTAAATTTGGTTGTCAACAAAAATATTAGGCATTGCACAAACACACAGGTGGTGCTGCCCTGTCAAACAATGGATATTTCAACAATATTTTATCAAAGAAAAGAGGCACATTTCATAAACAGAAAAACGTTATTGGAAAACATACAGAAAGTTGCAGCTGATGGAACTTTCACTTTCTAAATAGTTGGGGAAGGGTAGAGGTCTGTCAACATGCAGGTAATTAATTATGAGCTGTAATTAATTATTATTAATTAATTATGAGCTGAGAAAAAATAATATTGCAAACCAAATAAATTGGTAAAAACTATCGATATCATAAAAACCAAAACAGGGACAAATTCCATGACTTCTGTAGTACACCTATTGTTCTATTTGCACACTGTTTGTGGACATCTATTAAGGTGGTACGTGCCTTGAAAATGAAAATGAAAGACTGAAACTTTTGCTCAAACTTTCTGTGAGGAACTTTTAAACAATTCTCTTTCAAAATATGGGGTAACTGTGCACATTTGTTACCAGAGAAACAAATTACCATATGTTTTACCAACACTTGAAATACAAAATGGCCACCATGCATCCCTGTGTTAACTCGATGTGGAAATACATAAATTTTTAATTTTTCACAAAAATATGCTGGTCAAAACTTTATTTACTCCCTGACTTCAAGATGAGCCCCAACAAATGACAGACTAAAAATGTATTATAAAAGTTTGAGAGTTGGAATACATGTCATTTACTTACAATGCAAACACAGTTGAAGGACATGTAAATTTGGAGGCTAAATGTTTCAACAAATTTTTACATGTATTGCCTAGAGCAATGAAGTCACAATTAGATCAATGAATACTACTCTGTAGGTTTTGCCACTGGTGGAAGCTGACCATATCAAAAGCTTCCCCATTTATTTTACCGGAGTTTCCCTTGCCTAGTTCCCAAAGTATTTACTGAAGTTCAAAACCTTAGAAAACACAATGAGTAAATTTGCATGGACTAATATACCAGGCATATAACTATGCATGTTATGGAAAGACTGAGTACCAAGCTGGACTGTGGGACCACTTGACACTGGCCACCAAGGAATTTCAGTTATCACTCAACTGAACAACGTACATACTTATTATCATAGACTTTCAATGAAAAAGATGAAATCATCAATAGTAGAATTGTAGGAAAATGTTCACCTGGTGAACATAAGATACTGTGGAAATTTCTCCCTGTTCCTTGTTTGTCTGTCAAAATATTGGTGAGCATTGTCATATCATATACAAAAGATATGTTGTTCTGCCTTAGGCATGTATTGAGTGTTTTTCTATAGGTTGGGGAAAGCAGGCAAATGGTTTTGGAACTACTGATATTAATATTGATGAGCTATTAAACATGTCTGGTTTGGTCTTCAAAGGGGAACTTATCAGCACCTGATAACATTAAGCTAATTCATCTTAATGAAAAACTGATTTACCAATTTACAAGGTACCATCACAATCACCGGGTGCCATCCGTTACACCAGAAATCAGCTTCCTGTTTTATAAGTCAACGTTCCTCATGATTTCTGAGGGTGTGATTAGGGAGTTGAGAAAAATTAGGTATATGCATGAGATGAGAGAATATACAATGTTGCCATGGTAAAAAGAATTCTGATAATTTTAAATTCGACTGACAGATTCTAAAGTAATGGATCATACTGTAATTGCTAGCTTATAAATTCACCTTCACACATACTTTTGCAAAGCATTTCCTGCAACACAAAATTCAAGCGCCTCTCAAAAAAATCCCAAAACAAACCAGGAGTTAAAAAAGTCACCAGGAAACGCTTTCACTACTGAAATTTGGTAGCACTTGGATTACAGCTTCTGTTCACACCACTTCCTCATTACATCGACTTGTTTAGTTTATGACAATAATCACAAATATTACCCCTGTCAAACACCCATCATTCATGTCTCTTTGTTAACATCACATTTTGGATTCTGGATATGCATTGCACTTAACACGTATAATATAATTCATATTTTTATGTCACTGAAAATTTGTGAGTACATGTACTTCATTTATTTTTGTCATTATCATACCACTACAGCTAAACATTATATAAAGACTTCAAGCCTTAAGCATTCCCCTGATGCAAGCTATACATCAATTGACATTGATGAGTTCATTACACGATTAAATGTTATTTATTAACCCTTTGGGTGCTGCATTTTTTCCCACCAAAATTTTAATGCAGCAATTTACCAGTTTATATGATTTTTTCTGTAATCTTTTTGATAATTTGGACCAAATGAACATTGAATTTCATAGGCTACAGATTTTATCAAAATTTTGGCATAAATCTGACAAAATTTGACAGGGATATATTTTATAAAGGCGACAAAATTTGACTTTGGCGCTCAAAGGGTTAAACTAATTATCTCAATATCAGTTTCACTTCAAATATGTTTCATAGATGCTTTCATTTGAGAACCCACTTAAATAATGAAGAAAGAAAAAAGATAAAGACAATGGATGCAAGGAGAAAAACATCACTATATACAGATTAAAATCATTCTGAGCCCTAAATATTCCAAACAAAACTGTTTAAAAATAAACACAGACTTAAGGCAGCAACATCCAGAGAATTTTCATTATTCCACATCCTAAAAAAATAAAACTTTGAGTATAAAGTGCATTTTTGCATTCAAACATATTATCCTCAACAAACATATATTAGAAATTCTCAGTTGTTATGGATGTCAAACAACATTGTATAGGCATTGTCATGTGCTACCAAAAATTTGCTATAGGTCATAGGATCATATAAACCCACCTCATGGAGATTGCCCATGCTCAGTTTGATTTTGGAACACTACATGACAGCAAACATTTTTCTGTAGTTTCTTCCTCAAAATGAAATCAACATTCTTCCCAGAAACAACACCCACAAGGACTCTGGAATATCCAGTACTTACTCTGATATTACATACTTCTGAGACATTTTTGTTAGCGTGTACGTTTCCATATTTATGCATTTTTGACATAACTCAATGGTGCACTGCAGACATTATAGTCTTTCACTATTACCCTTACCGAGAACTATTAATTCTGGATACAACAAACTCACATTTGAATGGTCTGTGCATGTTTGAGCTTGTTTTCAGTCACGAAAATGAAAGGTTGAAAAAGAATGTAGATTGAGAAAGCAGTCAAAGAGTTACGTGAAACTGGTGAGTGTAGATACATGTACCACTGTAACAGAAAATAGGAACTTAGTCCAGTATGATTACTGTGTATCAAATGTTTTTGTAACTATAGTGACGGGGAATGTTTTCAAAGTAACCTATAATTCAGAAAAAATACACAGCTTATAAAGCTAAATAAAACTCCGATCTGCTATCAATCATTTTGTACATTAGTCTGGCTTGATGCCATTGTTCATAATAAAGTTAGCCCTTCAAAAAAGGAGAGAGTGATACGGAGTAGCAGTACCTACAACAGTGAAATTTCCTTTAGCTGGTATCTGGGTTCCCTGGCATGTTACTGGGATTCCTCTTAGAATACCAAGACAATTATGATATCGGTGGACGACAGATATGGTACCCAGGTTCCTCACCTATATTCCCGTAACCTTAACAAACATAGTTTTTCTTGGTATTAAGTGAGGGACAGTATTCAGACCCTCAATTGCAAACTTTTACAATATTATTCTGATCTACTACTTGTGGGGGCTCATTTTAAAGCTTTTAGAGTGAGAAACATTTTCACTGATTTAGTTTTCCAAAAAATCAGAAATTGTATTTTTTCCCCATGAGCTAGCAAAGGGGTGGTTGGCCATTCTTAATTTCAAATATCGGTAAATGTTTCTGATTTTAATTCTCAATATGGTAAGAGACTGGTTGAAAGTTTCACTGGAGAAAGTTTGAGCAAAAGTTTAAGTCATCACTCATAGTGCATATTACCTTAATAATACCAACATGTTGAACATATGGCACAGATTCTGGAGTCACAATCAGTGTTTGCTACATCATAATTCATATGCAGCATAGCAAAAACTGACTGTTTGTCTGAAACCTCTTTTTGTGGGGGCTTTGCCATCCAAAATGGCCCAAACAAACCAGAGAGATTCCAGACTAACTTTAGTAACAACGGAGAGACCTCACAAATTTCTGTTGCTTTTAGAGCAAGCTCAAAAATACCGGTATCGCCATTTTGAATATTCAGTTCACATATTGAATATTTGAAAATATTAGGATGCAAACATTGCCCTGATAGTGTCCCTGTGTATTTTATTTGCTTTGAAAGTTTGATACAAGAGTAGAAACTGGGATTTGTCATTGGCTAGCAGGAAAACAACCCTGACATATTAATGACACAAGTGTTAAATACGATACATGCATGCTATTTTGAGGCATGACAACTCTGAAAAACTTAGCAAAACAATGTGCAAAACAAACAGAAAGTAGAAACAGAAGGAAACCCATGAACACTCAGCAAACCATCGCCACTGCTAACTTTGATAATTGTGTTATATCTATTGTTTTGCTGAATATGAGATAGAAAGATAGATACATAGATAACCTGATAGATAATATGTAGATAGATAGAGTTGATGGATGGATTGATGAAGAGATATCCAGATAAATCATAGATAGTGGTAGATACTTGGACAGACAGCTAGATAAAGGCATGTATTGTAGATTGATAAAAATAAATAAATAAATAAATAAATGAAAAATAAATAAATAAATAAATAATACAGTCAAACTGTGTCATAAGCAACTACTGTCATTATCTGCAAATTTAATCCACGCAGCTCGTTTCTAAAAGATGGGCATGTACAAATAGAGACGGAAAGGGCATGACACGGGCACTTGTGAATGTGAGTTGGTTGAACAAACAAGAGGGTGATTGTCTGGTAGATGGCTGACGACTTCTCTGGACGGTGACCAGTTCACCGTCTGCTCGATAAAGTAGGCTCCCTCAACGAACGAGCCAAGCTCAACAAGTTGTGAAGGTTCAATGGTGAATGCTCTGACCATACATTACAAGTCTATAAAAGAGACCCATAAATTATGCAACATGTGTATTTTTGGTGCCTACATCGAAGTCAGTTTGCGACAGCGGATCTGATTTACATGATCAAGGCCTCTTGTTCACCTGACATGTATTTTTTGATGGGTCCGGGCCGATGGTGTGTACAACATATCGACCGCGACAGCCAGTGCAGTGACGTGAACAGTTAATGAAAAACAAGCATAGTGTTCAGTTCTTCAAACGGCATGTATAGAGCGTTATAGGATATGAGACTCTGTATTAAAGTATGATATTTGTTTTACAAAATATTTATGTGAGCGACGTCCGCTTTAGGGTCCAGTGAAGGGATGTACATGCCTTTTGACAAGCACTGCGGCAGACTGAGTGTATACTGTTGACAAACACTGCCAACACTGGCACTCCAGTCGTGGTTGGGTTAGTCTACGTTCTCATCGACTATGTCAGGAAAGATTTTATACTCACTCATTTTTCTCACTTTCTGTTTCTGTCATCGACGGTAACTGGAATAGTATATATCGGCTCTTCTACTATGCAAACAGCATTGGCATCACAGTGTCAAGGCTCGCCGTTATTATTGAGCTGTCGAAGTTTTGTGTGTGACCCAACCCACGTTCGGAACGCTGCTCGGCGCGTTCGGGGGAAAGTGTCTGAGATTGCCGAAGATTGCCGAATATTGATAAGGGTCGTACGTCGCACCAGTCGAATACAGAAATTAAGCTCTTAATCCAAAAAGATCTGAAATTAAAGTATTAGTCTCAAAATTTGAAACGTCATTTTTAATGTTACAAAAATAATGAAATTATGGATATTATTGTTAATACAGTTGTAATTTGACCTATGACCTCATACCCTGTGCTCTTCAAAATGGCCGCCTCCATTGCGAGCGCACGCTTTCAATCCACGCTTTTCCGCTTTGTCGAGTTTAATGATACTACGATGGGCCACGACTTCTGATAAATAGGCAGTCCTTGTCGTAAGAGATGGGATTATATATCAGTCGTACTTACTATCAGATACAAATACAACTCCCGCAGTAAGTTTATGTAAATCCTGAATTAATTGTTCGGGAAACGAAACTTTAATCGGCTTCGTATGTGTAAACTCGTTCAGACTTTGCCTCAGAGAAGGCTACAGAAATAGACATGCCACTGATTGACTATATTTCGTCGCTTAAAGACAACCCTTACTTTGGAGCCGGTTTTGGCTTGGTCGGAGTCGGAGCTGCTCTAGCTGTCGCCCGGAAAGGCAGCCAGTTTGGAATGGTTGCCTTTCGGAGACATTATATGATGACGTTGGAAATTCCGAGCAAAGATAAAAGTTACCAATGGTTACTACAGTGGATATCATCGCATGCAAACAAGACACAGCATTTAAGTGTGGAAACAACATTCCAACAAACAGAGGGCGGGAGTATCAAGACAGAATTCGATTTTGTTCCAAGCCCGGGTACTCATTTTTTCTGGCAAGTATCAAAGAGCTGTCAAGAAAATTCCAATGATGATTATGATAATGATGACGATAGTTATCCATCATGTGATGGTAAATTATCCGTGATCAAACGTCTCTATTGCATTGTATTGATACCATAGAAATTAGAATGAATTAAAATAGATTAAGTCAACCACTGTTGAAAGATGAGAGATTTGATTGAAATATTTTCCGCACAGCATTCTAAGAACATTTCCCAAATAACATCCAAAAAACTTTGCGGTTGATAAAGTTTGTAAATTTTAACTTGCAGTGTCATCAGAACCAATTTGTGTCTTATAATATTATGGGAAAATGGTTCAGTATGCAGAGTTTGAAATGTTTCTTACAATTTGTAATTTCCAAAGTAAACACACTGTCGCTTGTCGTTCGATGCAGGGTGAGGACCGCTGTTTGCACTAGAAAAGTACATGTAGGTTCTATTGCTCAGAGGCACTCTCACTGTGTATTGAACCACAAGCGACTGTGAGGAAAGAGTGCTAAAAGCACAATCAGAACTTTGGAACAATTTTGATAGTGAACTAGATCAGATCATGTAAATAACCATAGACAGTTGATGGGGAAGACCCTCTACTGTCTATGAAATAACCAATTGTAACTGATCAGTTAAAGCTGGTAAGAAATACAGCAAAAGTATAATTTGCAAATATTTTTCAAAATGCCTGTAATTTTAAATTGTTCTCAGGGTAACTTTAGACACTCTCACAGCAATACACAGTGTAGCCCTCTGCTGTTCTTGATTTTATGCCTAGTTCAGTCTGGCGGAGTGAGTCTACATGTAGTTCAGTACATGTTTGCCAGGGGTAGAGATGACTTTTAATGGCCTCAGATCTCAGAGTGTGGATCTCAGAGCCCTCTAAGGCTCTAAAATCAGAGTGCTCTGAGTCAGATTTCCTGAGAGTGTAAAGCAAGACTGTCTCAGGGCCTCTGATGTAAACCCCAAATTACTGGTATGGTGAAATATACCCACAGATTGAAGTGAATTCATTAGACATTATATCATAAGTCACATTATTTAAGGGCAGTTTTCAAAGCTGTTGTGAATCAGATTTTGAGAAGTCTGTTTTTCACACATTTGTAGAATTATTTCATTGTGGGGTAATATTGCTGGTAAAAATTGAAACAATCATTTTCAGCTACTTGACTCTACATTGGGATATTATGTAGTAACTACCCTGTTGAGCCAAAGAATTAAACCTTATGTATCAAACATTTAATTCATATTCTGCCCAGGTACAAGAATTATTTTATCAAAGTTGAAAGAAACAGAGAAAAGCAGATGGTAGACTTCCAACATGCTGCACCTTTTGAGACTGTCCAGCTGACAACTGTTGGAAGAAGGAGAGAGATTTTCTTTGAAATACTTGATCAGGGTAAGACATTTCACAAACACAACATTTACATATATGCGCTGGTACCTTTGTGCATATGCCACATAATTACTTGCATACAGTGCGCAATCACAGACCGTTGAGAAAAACTTGAAGGTTTATGATGCAACTGTAATTGCTGTCCTCTACTCTCTCGTTACATTCATTTCTGTCAATCTTCCTATGTTGGTCATCTAAACAAAACAAAACTCAAAGCAAATGAATAATACCATTGTTGATCATTGAATCAACCTCTGTATACCAGGAATACTCTTGTCTTTGCTTTGAATATATACTCTTTTGCTGGTGACTATCAGGGAAATCTACCTAGTCTAAAACCAACCTCCATAAGCAGGATGTTTTCATGCTTTGAATAATATTTGTCTTCTTATATACATTGCAACCATTGCATGTTTCTCTGTGTTTCAATAATTCATCATAGCTGGACATCTGTGCTATCCAAACCAGTTAATTTTCATAATTTAACGTGTGCTTCGATGGCTACAAAAATTGCATTTGTCATGAAATGCAATCACAGTTCATTGTATCTGATGTGTCATCTCCTAATACCTCATGATGTAGTATTTTCCAGTGTACTTGTAGTTTATTGACTATTAAATCTTCAGTTTCCATCGTTCATTATGAAGGAACAGACCCACCCACAAGTGCTTCTCTAAACATTTATTCAATTTATGTTTTCAAAATCATTCCTTAGTTAGAGAAGATAACATCAGTCAGATATTTTAAGATTTTTGTTGTATTACTGCCAAGCAGTTTTTAAAGACTGTGAAACTGCATTGCAAAAAATCGTCAAGTCTTAAGGCGGAGCCTCCCTTTAAAAGGACGCCAAATTATGGCGGCGTTCATCGTGTAAGTGGACACCAAACAGGCAACACGCAGGCACACGCTCCAGAAAATGCAACTTTTTAGTTTTCCCCGGCCGCAAAAACACAGACAGACTGCCAAGCGGTCAGCGCGAAGTTGCTGCCGATCGAACTCTGTGGTTATATTCAAAGTCTAACGCTACTGGAAGACAATTTTTTAGGAAATTCAAGCGTTGTGTGGTGGGGATCAATGACCATTGGCGATTTGAATCGACTGTCAATCAAAAGCTTGCATATTCTCTGTTTGCAGGATTAGCAAAAGATGCCAAAAGGTTGAGATCAGTTTGTGTAATTAATGATATAGAAATCAAACATCATACTGGCCAAGCGTTTGACTGGGAGGAGAACTCCACTAATGCGAGAACCTGGGATTGAAAAGTGCGGCCTTAATTCTGTTTCTTTATTTCACAAAACTTTTCTTTCAGCTAAGGTGATGGCTCTTCAAAGACAGGAAGGCAAAACAATCATGTACACACCCATGGGAGCTGAGTGGAGACAGTTTGGCTATCCCAGAAAAAAGAGGCCCCTTAGTTCAGTGATATTAGACACAGGAATATCGGATAGAATTCATGCAGACGTCAAGGGTTTTATCAATGATCCAAAGTGGTACAGTGATAGAGGTTTGTATATGACTAAGTTTGCTTTTTGCTCTATCCCATCTTATCACTTTGTCATGTACTAAACTTCCACCTCTTGAATGATGTATCTAAATCTAATTCTAGGTACCTTATATATGATTTTGCCCCGTATGTGAGTCATAAAAGTTTAATTCTGTTGACCATATTTTCAACATGATTGATTTGTACAGATAAAACACGTACAGGAATTTCATACCATAAATTCCTAAAAAGATGAAAAAATGCATGAGTTTCGCTAGTTTCATGAACAAACAGACAAGACAAAAAACTATTTAAGGTTTTGAGAATTCAAGGTCTGTTCACTTGCTTCACATGTTATGTTGTAAACCTCCATGCGGAAGTGGTTACTATTTTCTGTAGTACAATTAGAACCTCTGGAGCACTACTAAACATAAAAGCTCATTCAATAGTATGTTGCTTTCAAATTCTGCTTTTTAAATGTTACATCTCAAGCAGACTTTTTACAAAACATTTTTTTTATTTTGTTTCAACAATATGAACACAGGATACACCATGATTACTGAAAGATCATACATCAGATGTAATTTTTTTATTTTAATTCATCAAAGACAGTATGGACAACAGTGGATGTTGTCTGTAAAAGATGTGTTTGTATCCATAATTCATTCTTGCCACCTGCATAGCTTCATTCTGTAATCCTAATACATGTACCGTATGTCTTCCCCTAGAATCAATTTTTCGAAAGCAGACATTAGCTGTGCACCAGTTTGACTTTGTGAAAGGGTGCAAGAATAAAGAAAATGAAAGCAAGATAATTGGAAATTGTTATCTGTAGCAAAAGTTATTAAATCATTCTTTATGCAAGTCGTTTTTCAGGAAGATTGTGGTTGAACACCCATGATAATTTTATGATTCCATTCATGTACTAACGCAGGACATGCAATATTTCTCTTTTTTATTTTGATAGGAATTCCATACAGAAGAGGATACTTGTTGTATGGTCCACCAGGTTGTGGAAAAAGCAGCTACATGTAAGTCTGTACAATACTTGGAGCCACACACCCTTACATGTGTGTCTCCTCTTTAGTATTTGACATGTTTTAAGGTTGTCCATACATATTTTTGACTGTTGAAACTTTCTTCAAGGAAACATTAAACATCGCTCTTTCAATTTAAAGCATAAAAAATGGGCGATTGTGGAAATTTTGGTACTTGAGAAACTGTTTACATAAAATTTACAAGTTTTCTCAAAAATGTTAAAGTGAGGGGTGGGGGGTCATCTTGTCTGCGAGTGCATGTATGGGACATATGCTATGGGTCTGTTTCTATGCACAACATATCCCAATATCCCTTGTGCATATCCAAAATTTTACAAAGTAAAATGGCGGCTGTACTTAAACTGGTATCCGTAGCCAAAGCAGCTTCATTTAAATAAAGGGAGGCAACCAAAGTTTATTTTGCAAAGTCTTGCAGTGATTGGAAAGCTTCAAAACTGGCAAACTATGAACATGCATCAAATGCTGAATTTGCTCCACATTTGTAGACATTCATCACCCATTTCTTGGAAGAGGCAACGTTTATCAACAAGAAAGTCATGCAGCCACAGATAGAATGAGCCCAGCTAGTCCCTTTAAAATGAATAAAATAACTGGCTCCTTGGTGAAGATAATAAATACCTTTGATCCATGAATGTGGCACCCATCTACATGTACATGCTTCCGATAGTATGATCTGTTCTCTTTAGTACAGAGTCATTTTGTACAGTAGAGTGCTTAGAAGTGTGTATGCATTGTTTGATGAAAATTTAGTAAATCTGTTACTTTTTGAGGAAAAAAAAATATGATATAAATAAACTTGAATTAGTTCAGATGTATAACAGGGCTCAAAATTAGCGGTAGTCCCTTGTCCACAGACTTAACTTTTCCCTGGGGCTACCAAAATCCATGAAAAGGTAGCCAACACGACTATCAAAGCCTGGGACATGACATTCAGTCAGTACTTGGCCTGCGATGTCTGTCACTTTTATGCAACCTGAATGCAGTGAAACCTAGCTGGATACAGAAAGGCTAGACTATGACTTTGTTATGCAAATTACAGTGCAGTGGAATTTTGCAACAAAGTTTCAACATCTGAACTGATTTACTTGGATGACAGGCACAGGAAATGATGGCCAATGAAAATGCATTTTCACAACATTTAGATCATATTGTATCAATCACAGTTACACTGAAATTATTGTCTCTTCCCCTGCACAGTACAGAAAGCCCATGCTCTATTTTAGCCCTGGTATGCTACAGTATTTTCATGAGGCGGCTGACAGAAAATTTGTGTCATAGTGACTGTCACAATTTTCATACAACTCTGCTCTGACTATGTGAAACTTGTCAACAGGTCACCGTACTTTTGAGAGTCAGTGCTGTCAATATTTACTGTATTACCGGTTTCCTCAGAGTATTAAAGGTGTGAAAGTATACACATCAAATCACAAGAAAATTCACATCATGGGCAGAATCTTGAAAAATAGGTCTTTTCTTGCCTGGTTCAGGAAATAAAATATCTCAAAACTACAAAATGCATGGGCTACCAGCCATTGTCACTGGGCTACCAACTTCAGAGAAAGGTAGCCCAAGTGGACTACCGGGGGAAAAAATTAATTTTGAGCCCTGTAAATAACAAATAGTCCATGTAGGAGATTAAACAAATGCCAGTTTAAGCTTTAGGTCATATTTTGCAAATATTAGTTTTCATCAAAAAGTACCAGTAGCTGTGATGCCAGAAAACAACAACATGTCCTGTTCTAATGATCCCCAAGACTATCTTTGCATGTGATCTCCTTTACATTCAAGTGACATCTGTCCAGAAGTTATATCAACACTTCTGATGAAATTTACATCCGATGTATGATCTTTCAGTAATCGTGGTGTATCCTGTATTCATATTGTTGAAACATCAAGTAATCAGCCTGACACTATGTTCAAAGAGTGATGCTAAGTTTGGATGTTAATCACTTTGGCAACGTACTGATGCTTATCTTAATTGTACGCAATTTTGAAAGTAATCATGCTTTTGTAATTAAGGTGGAACATGCCTTGGGGACAGATATTTGGCCACTTAAACTTTTACAATTCTGTTGTATTCTACCACTTCTGGGGGCACATTTTACCAGTAAAGCTTTTGGAGTAAGGAAACTTTTCATCATTTTGAGTTTTTTCAAAAATGGAAAATTTTATTTTTATTCATAGAGATAACATACAAAGGCGGCCATTTTGAATTTCAAATATCAGTAAATGTTTGTTAATTTGTTTGCCCAGTACCAAACTTTGCATTGTGACCCCTGATTTTTAGCTACTATAGACTATAGTCTATAGAAGCTATTGGGATGGGTATCCGTCCGGCGTCCGTCGTCAGTCTGTATGTATGTATGTATGTATGTATGTATGTATGTATGTATGTATGTATGTCCGTTTGTGAGGCGTCCGTCCACTCAAATATCTTGAGAACCGCAGTACTTACTGATTTGATATTTGTTGTGTAGATGAAAAATATGATTTTGAGAAACTGTTTTTTTTTATTTTTTGATATTGTTGAAAATAGGCAAATTAATGCCAAAAAAGGCGTTTTTGGTAAAAAATCTTCTTCTTCATAACCGCTTGTCAGACAGCTTTGTTATTCGGTATACAGGTCCCTAGGGGTAACCCAACTTAGATTTGTTCAAATTGTGATGAAATATGCAAATGTGTATTTTAAGGAATTTTTTGGTCATTTTTGGTCAAAATTTGATTTACATTGTATGTAATTCTTGTACTGTATAAACCCTATCAATTCACCCAGAAAAAATAATCAATATGATTTTAAATAATTGAATTAATTAGGAAATCATCAAAGCCAAATAATTTTAGTGTAGAATTATCAGAAAGTTCAACTTTTTTGACAGTTCATAGTGAAATGCTTACCATCTTGGAGGATTGAAACATGTAAAGGCAACTTTCCTGAATCCCAACTTTGACATATTCTGAACTGTCATTTATTGTGCCCTGTATGTTATCTAAAAGAAATTGCTCAACATAGTCAATAGAGATAGAGAAAGTTCTAATTCCATTTATGGTTGACTTGGTAAGGATAAAATAAAATTACTTTTTGAGGAAAAAATAGAGTGGTCAATTAAAAGAGTGGTCAAAGTGATAGGGTTTTTATGGTAAAGCTGGGCTGTAAGATTCCTCATGTGCTATTTATAGCAATTATGCAATCTGTGAAAACAGTGCAATGAAAGTTACATGATTCCTTATAATGCTTTTGATGACCTTGAACTTCTTAAGTTTCAAACACTTATCTCTTCAGTGTGCTTTCTCTGAGTATGTACAGTCTCAACTTATTCAACAGAACTTACCTGCAATGTTCATTTGAAAGTTAAAATGTGCTTGGTTAATAGGATGAAATACTGATAAAGGTAACCAGCTTAAGATTCTTTATAACCTGACAGATATGCTGTTTTTTATTTTTTTTGACGTAAATCTTGATTTAAGCAAGTCTTGTTTACTTTCATTAGAATGTTATCAACTCTCGTTTATTAGCTACTATAGACTATAGACTAATATAGTCTATAGAAGCTATTGGGATGGGTATCCATCCGGCGTGCACCGTCAGTCTGTATGTATGTATATATGTATGTGTGTATGTATGCAAATTAGCGCCAAAAAAAGGCGTTTGTAGTAAAAAATCTTCTTCATAACCACTGGTCAGACAGCTTTGTTATTTGGTATACAGGTCCCTAGGGATAATCCAACTTAGATTTGTTAAAATATGCAAATCTGAATTTTTACGGATTTTTTTTCCGTTTTTGGTCAGGCCATCTGAAATGAGCTATCAAAGATATCCACCTTCTTCATCAATACATGTGTCATGAAAGGTTATTCTCTACATAACACAGCAGAGCTCTGTCAACTGTTGAGTTGCTTGTTTTTTCAAAACTGCTGGTTAGACAGCTTTACTATTTGGTTTACAAGTCCCTAGGATGACCTTAGTGAGATAATTTCATACAGTCAGGAAATACTTAATTTTGTATCCATGTCTATAGTAGCTTCAGGGACTTTGGACAGTGACCCCTGATTTTCATTGTTGATTTGGTAGGAGAATGATTGAAAGTGTCATCAAGGAAAGTTTGAACGAAAGTTTTAAGTCTTTTACTTTCGAGGCATGTACTACCTTATATAGCTTCATTTACAAAAAAAATGGAAGATATCAAAGGTAGCAGCTATAGTAATCTTCTTTCTATGCCTTTACTAATGATGTAGTATGGCCCTTGCTGGTGCATTGGAGTACAGTATATGTGTGCTGAATCTGAGTGACAAGAGTTTGTCTGATGACAGACTAAATCATCTCATGAGTGTGGCTCCTCAACAAAGTATCATCCTCCTTGAAGACGTAGATGCTGCATTTGTCAGTCGGGATGTCAGTCAAGATGGTAAGGTTACGTTCTGTAATGACAGGCTACTGGACTCATGATCCAGGGTGGTGAGTTTGATTTAGACCAGGGTGTAGCCAGAAGAGGTTGCTAGGTTGCTAGTAATGGGTATCTCATACTGTATAATAGTTTTACACCTGTAATTTGATGGAGTGAATAAAATAATTAGAAATGTTTTCACGAGCTATGGCCAGTGAACAATAGTTTTCTTGTAACACATCTCTATAAAAATAGAAGGACAGTGTTGTCCAAAGTAAACTTTTTACAAAATCAAAAATGAAATTAAATAAAATTTGCATGCACATACTCAAAACTACAATGTTATTGTTCTTGTAGAATGGAAATTCAACCATTTTGTCTCTTTGTCATTCAGCCAAGTATCAAGGAATGGGAAGGTTAACATTTAGTGGTTTATTAAATGCCTTGGATGGTGTTGCATCTACAGAGGCCAGAATTGTCTTCATGACAACAAACTATCTAGAAAGGTAAGAAATTGTGAAATATTTTTTTTCAATCCTCTGACAGAGAGAAAATTCATTTCTCTGACAACATCAGCCGATTCAAACAATTCTGTCCAAATGGTATTATAATATATAACTCGCTTGGGTACTTCGTGCCTTCAAAATGAAAGACTTAAAGGCGGAGCCTCCCTTGAAAAGGACGCGAAGCTATGGCGGCGTTCATTGTGTAAGTGGATACCAAACAGGCAACACACGGGCACACGTTCGAGAAAATGCCACTTTTTAGTTTTCCCCGGCCGCAAAAACGCAGACAGACTGCCAAGCGGTCAGCGCTAAGTTGCTACCGATCGAACTCTGTGGTTATGTTCAAAGTCTAACGCGACTGGAAGACATTTTTTTAGAAAATTCGAGCCGTTGTGGTGGGGAATCAATGACCGTTGACGATTTGAACCGACCGTCAATCAAACGCATGTATAAACTCTGTTTGCAGGATTAGCAAAATGTGACAAAAGGTTGAGATCAGTTTGTGTAATTAATGTAATAGAAATCAAACATTGTACTGGTCATGTGTTTGACTGGGAGGAGAACTCCACTAATGCGAGAACCTGGGATTGAAAATTGCGGCTTTAAACTTTTGCATAAATTTTCCTACAGCAAACTTTCAACTATTCTCTTTCAAAATCAAGAATAAGAACAAGGGTTCACCTTGCAATTTTTTTTTACTGGAAAAACAAATTACCCAATATTTACCAGTATTTGAAATTCAAAATGGCCACCATCCCGGTGTTATCTGTATGGGGGAGCCAGAGTAAACTTTCTTTAATCCATAAGCTTCAAAATGAGCCTTCACAAGTGGTAGGCCAAGGAAATATTGTTAAAGTTTGAATATCTGTCCCCAAGGCTCATTCTTAATATCTACTTTTATTTCAGAGGTAGTATAGCATGTATAGATGACATCTGGGACACAAAGATTGGCATCGGTCTTTTGATATTATTACCCAAGATCAAACTACAATATTTCAGAAACATTGAATTCACTGACCCCTTTTCCATTAAAATCTGAATTTCTTTTTCATATTCCATTCAGATTGGACTCTGCTTTAATCAGACCAGGCCGTGTGGACATGAAAGAACTGATTGGCTATGCCACGGAAGACCAACTCTATCAAATGTACACCAGATTCTATCCAGATTGCCCGGAATCTCATGCACATATGTTTGCCAAGGCAGTAGTTTCACACAACAAACCTGTCAGCATCGCTCAGATTCAGGGATATTTCATGATGAACAAACTGGATGGACAGGCTGTTATTGACAGCGTGGAGGACTTGTGGATGCTTTGATGAAAGTTTTAAAATACGCAATAGTCTGTGTGATTTACATTTGTTTGACTTTCTCATTTTATGTTTGTTGGGAGGGAGTTCATCTTACACTAAAAGTGTTACTCAAGTATGGGTTTTTCAAACATGTTTTGTACAGGTACAAAATACAAAAACAACATCTATAAACGGCGATGGGCTAGTCTGTGCAATTATTTTACACACCCAATAACACTCATTGGTAGTTTTTTCATCATGTTCAACTGCGTGGTTGAACCTGTGTGCAATGCAGAAAGTACAGAGGTGCGAAAGTAAAGTTCCTGTAATACCGGTAATATAATGAAAGAGCTAGTTTTGTTATTCTTTGAGATCCCTGGCAAAGTTGTCTTGTTCAGCCAGTGAAATACTCAGGTCTTGTCATCTCAAGTGTCAGCATTCAATACAGCTATAGAATAGGAACAGCAGGATTTTTAAGTGTTATGCCAGCCGTAATGGTTTTGGCTTTGGTCAAATCAATTTCAATGTTCACTCTCAGCTGGCATTCAGTGTACAATACAGAATGCATATAAAACATTCTCAGTGTTGCAGCCAGGAATTTTCAACCGGGGACACTCACCCCCTAACGTTTATAATGGGGACATTTTCGGGACAACATGCATCAGTTGTTAATCAAATTTTATTTCATATTGTAACAAATTAGTTTCACAAAACAAAATTCACGCTACCGGGACCACTTCACTATGTTTGAATTTCAGGCAAGTAATTGTAGCAGCTAGTTTATTGTATCTGTCACCAATTAGCTCAGTCAGACTACAAGCAAAATATACATGTAACATCAAGTGCAGCATGTTAATCACTCTAATCTGTATTCCGAAAGAATTAAAATATAAGCCTCAAAATAATCATGCAAAACAAAGGTCATTGTCAGTGTCAGATATTACTTGCAGACTACACCAAACACAATCAACTCATGAGTGCACCTGAGGTGACATGCAGTATATGAGTGTGTGAGGCAACGGGTTCGATTTTGAGGACACTGTCGCAAGGGCGCATCCTGGCTGCAACACTGCATTCTGAAAATGCATTTGATCAAGCCTGAATATCAAAGTGTATCGTGCATCGATGAATTTTAAATTTCATACAGGTACAGCTACTGGTCCTTTAATAGCGTTTTTTATTAAACAAGTCATCGTTGATGACACAGTCCCCCATTTGTTTAACCCTTTTCCTGCCGAGCGCCCTTGTCCGTTATTCTCCCAAGTCAGTAGAAAACCGCCCCATAATATGTGCCTGCAAAAGATTGGCTCTCCTGCATGTTATCCTGCCAGGCATTTTGGCAGAAATCGCCCATTTTCAGGGTAGTTTTAGCCGTACTTATACGTGTTAGACTTCGATAATTTCTACATGCCCGTAGACAGGGGAAGGAGCTCAAGGGTTGCTGCAGAAAAAAATTGAGGTCACCGGCTTTGTTTGCCCCTGGGAGTGCGTCATTTTATTGCCGTTTCATGTTTATTTTTTCGGAAATAAACTCCTTCAGTATTACGTACGTCCGCTAGGCACAAACATCACCTCACTCGTCTGTTAGTCAGAGACCCTGAGGGTCGTGCTAGGGGTGCAGCAGCACCGTCAAACCTGTCCTGTTTCCCCAGGGTAGGGTCAATTGAATACGTACCTCCAACGACTTGGCAGTGTAGCACAAAAACTACGTTTTTGCCGTTGTATTAACGACATGGCTGAGCCATTGAAGCACAGCTTTACGTAGTTTTGCCAGCTCAGTTGGGAGTTGGCTTACGAGTGTTACCGTTCATTACTGACTTAATCGAGTGGTCCTCAGTCAGGTACGGGTTTGTACCGACATGGCTTGGGCTGCAGCTAACCAGTGATAACCAGTCACTACCCCCAAGTCTTCAGTTCACTTTTGCGATGCACGGGTGCAACGCAATATGCTTCCATTGTTCTAGCCATCGACGTGTCCACATGCTGGCAGCCATATTGTACTGCTAGCTGGTTTGCATAACAAAAGCAGTCCCTGCTAAATGCAGGCGGTATCCCCGTACATGTAGCATATTGACCTCATGTGCCCTTTTGAATTCTGTACGCAAACAGCGTACGTAGTTACCAATGCGTCGGCAAGAGGATACGTTTGCCTGCAAACCAGAGCCAATACTTCGGACGGTGGAATAAATAAAAAATCCAAAGCTACGTCCATTGAATGGCACGGCCAAGGCAGTGAAGGACGTTGCCTGGCTTGAACTTGCAGAGCTGAAGCCCAGCTTAGTACGTCGGACACCAGTTTGTAATGGTATTTCCGAGTCGTTCATATCCGTTCCATGGGAGGAACAAGTCGAGCCGTCCCGTCAAAAATACGTTCTCATTTTCAGTCACGCACAACTGAATAAGTGACTTTCGTCTCGCACCATCGGCATATCTGCCAAGTCGTTTGCAAGAGGTAGCCTTCTAGATTAGCATTGCCGAGTTGGTCAAGTTCGGCAGCAATCTCTATAGTGCCAGGCAGCCAAGTACGTCCAACTCCGCCAGAAAACGTCACCATGCTATCCTGCCAAGTCCGCTAAAAAGCGGTAAAAAAAACCCCAGCCCCCTCGGGTGTGGGGGACTGGCGGACAGGTTTCTGCACCTTTCCCTGTCTATCAACTCCCTGCGAACCCATTTCGAGGGGAAAGGCGTTCCTTGTCAGAAAACCTGTCCTCGGATGACCCCTAAACGCACAGGGGATAGCAAAACGTAGTTCCGTCGACTAGGCAGGAAAGGGGGTACCAAAAAGTAGCCCGATTTCCACCGCCTTAGGAGGATAACGGCCGTGGCTGCTCAGCTTCTAGCTACACCGAATTTCAAGCGGATTTTCACCGACTTGGCAGGAAAAGGGTTAATGGGTACTTTGATTACATGTCCTTGGAGAGGATAGAGTCCTCTTCATTAATTAGGTCTGTGATAAAAATACTTTGATACAGATGGCGCTCAATGGGCAAGAATGAGTTCCATGGTGATGAAAACATAAAACCAAAGAAGGCCATCATCCTAAAGTTCATAAAATGAGTCAACTAGGAATTAATCAACAGGATGTTGCAAAACATTTTTGCATACAATCCTAACACTTAACAGATTATCACTTGTACCATATTTCATAAAGTTTGATGCAGTATTTACAACACAATGAGATCAACATCTGTATCAAGTTTCATCACATTTGACGTTGTATTAATTTGTGGCTATATCACCCTAATTAGGAAAGTTCATTACTTATGCAATTACAAATTAATTAAAATGACACTGATAAATGTCTTTTCTAATGTTAAAGCAATGTGAGCTTAACATGAATTTGATGCAGTATTTCTTGACATATCAGCCTATTTACGAAACTTCAATAATTGACATGTTACTGCTACATGACGTGAACAAATTGACGAGCATATGTATGAAATAGGTCAATGTCCTTGTACCAACTTTGAATAAAATCGGTTGAAACATGTGTGAGTTATGGCTCTGTACATGAAAAAATCGTTAGAAAATGGCCGCCTGGCGGCCATATTGGATTGTATCACAAAACAAATTGACGTGCATATCTATGACATTGGTCAATGTCCTTGTACCAACTTTGAATAAAATCGGTTGAAACATGTGTGAGTTATGGCTCTGTACATGAAAAAATCGTTAGAAAATGGCCGCCTGGCGGCCATATTGGATCGTATCACAAAACAAATTGACGTGCATATCTATGACATTGGTCAATGTCCTTGTACCAACTTTGAATAAAATCGGTTGAAACATGTCTGAGTTATGGCTCTGTACATGAAAAAATCGTTAGAAAATGGCCGCCTGGCGGCCATATTGGATTGTATCACAAAACAAATTGACGTGCATATCTATGACATTGGTCAATGTCCTTGTACCAACTTTGAATAAAATCTGTTGAAACATGTCTGAGTTATGGCTCTGTACATGAAAAAATCGTTAGAAAATGGCCGCCTGGCGGCCATATTGGATTGTATCACAAAACAAATTGACGTGCATATCTATGACATTGGTCAATGTCCTTGTACCAACTTTGAATAAAATCAGTTGAAACATGTCTGAGTTATGGCTCTGTACATGAAAAAAACGTAATAAAATGGCCGCCTGGCGGCCATATTGGATCGTATCACAAAACAATTGATGTGCATATCTATGACATTGGTCAATGTCCTTGTACCAAGTTTGAATAAAATTGTTGAAACATGTCTGAGTTATGGCTCTGTACATGAAAAAATCGTTAGAAAATGGCCGCCTGGCGGCCATATTGGATCGTATCACAAAACAAATCGACGTGCATCTGTATGACATATGAAGTAATTATTGTACCAAGTTTGAATGAAATCGCTGCTTGCATCTCTGTGATATCTGCGTGAACGGACGGACGCACACACGCACGCACGCACGCACGGACGCACACACGCACGGACACGACCAAACCTATAAGTCCCCCCAGACGGTGTCCATGGGGACTAATAATACATAATGAGAGTTACCATTATGATATGTTTATTAATGTGTTTTTATTAAAATTAAGAAAAGTTACAAGAGATGCATTGTTTTGAAAAGTTCTGAAAAAAATGGCAAGATGCATGAAGGATAACTTCTAATAATTCCTGTTCAGTAAAAATGAGATCTTTGTTGTTTAAAATGGCAACAAGATGTTCAATGACTGCAATTTCACTGCCAAGTGAAGTGAGTATCCTTTTTTTTCTAAAGTGTAGAAATAAAGCAGTACAAGTGACCAGAAATATTTCCTTTGTAGGAAACCAGGATCATTTCTCTGTAACTTTCAAAATAAAGTCACAGTGATTATCTGAAGAGCTACTCTTCAAAAGAAGCAATGATATTGCAATTGGCAACTTGTATAACGGCAATTATAATAAATCAATCTTATAAAGATTTAAGGAAACATTCTGTGTGAAAAAAGTCACAAGGTTATGTTCCTCCTGTTTTCCTTCACAGCTGACATTGGCCTTTAAACCTGGAAAGTCAGAGAATGGAAAGTGAAGGTTGAATTTATTTTGGATGTTAAATTTGTATTTACTGTTTTGCATGCAGAATAAATGATGCAATGTTGATGGTGCCACAACGTACAGGGCATATTTGTCCTCTGGAAGGTGTTGACTGACCAACCTGTTTATAGTTTGACGAAGGTGTGGATATTCTACACTAGGAAGGCTGTGAATTGTCATGAGAGGGTTTCTGGAAATCTGATTGGCAGACTGTCCCATCACATGACCCTGCCTTGTATTCTGATTGGTTCCGTACGGATCATATGCAAATAAATGCTTTGGAGGAGTGTAGGTATGGTAGAAGACAAAGTCATACATGGTTACATTGTTGTTATTCATCATCATTGATCTGATGTGGTCCACAGATTGGACAACTCCGCCTTCATGGAGAACACCGAAACTGAAGCAACCAATCAGATTCCAGAGAAGCCATGCCACTTTGAAGGCCTTAGAAAGCTTTTGGTTTACTTTGGCAAACAACAGACTGAGTGCGACTAGCAGTGGAATCAAAAACCTTGTCTCTTGGTGTGGAAACACTGAGAGTAGAACGACGGGCACAGCCACAGAGAGAACCAAAAATATCACAATCGCATCAATCTTCCTGAAAAATATGCCATGTCTGTCAGAGTGCAGCAAATTTGATACCAAGTTCACTATCAAAGGAAGAAAAAGAATGGGGATGTTGAAAAGGATATGAGTGTAGTAACTATGGATACCCTGTTCTATTAAGTTGGTATTGTCAGCATTATATGCAATAAAATTAAATGGTGTGATTATGATATCTCTGAGGATGTCGCCAAAAGAGAAATCGTAAACACCGTACGATAAAACAAACAGCAAATCTGACTCGTAATATAGTGAATCTGCCAAAATGCAGAGACTTGCTGAAAAGATGGTAGCTATTGCTGCGGGTAATAAACTGGCTACATTCACTGCTGAAGATCTCTGACAGATGACATAAACTAGATAGGAAATAGGGCACAAGGCAAAAAGAAGGAAAGTTGGTCTGTTGAAAAAGCCAAATGTTGTTATGACTGCGACTGCAGAGGTTGCTTGCTTGACTTTGGATAAAACATCCTCATCTGGAGTGTCCTTTGCAGAGGTGCAGTTTCCGTCTCTTGCAAACCTCCCATGCACATGTATAACTACTGTCAGTAAAAGCGCGAAAAGGATCGACTCGATGGTATTTGAAAAAGTGCGACAGTGGAACACCAGTGTGACGAAGGAGCTGGCTAGCACTACCAGGGTTGGTTTCGGATTCAGATTCAGAGCTCTGCAGGATTTGTACACGCAGTAGTCGATGATGAATGACAGCGAGAGCATGAAGAGTCTCGGAAAGACCATGAGTGTGTAGGTGGTCACAATGCTTGGGATGAACAGTCTCATCGTCTTCAGAATAAGGAATGGAATTCCGCTTGTCAGGAAGGGAAAGATGACATTTCGACATGGCAGCTGATCGTTAAATTCCCAGGGAATGTAGACATCAAATCCGAAGATGCTGCCTGAAATATGCAAGGACACATGGCTCATAAAGAGAAAATGACAACAGAATGGTGATCATAAACTATAGTCAATATAGCTGCAAAGTTTACAGTTTACTATGTACATCATGACAAACGTATTTTAACTTTCATCAATCGCCAACGTACCTGGCATACAGTGTTAACGTTGGTCAATGAGTCCAATTTGACCTTTGAGCATTGACCAAATAACCCCTTCTCTTTAACCACACATGTATTTTTTATAAGAACAGTCACAAGTTCACGAGAAATAAGTGAATTCACAGTTATTACAAGAATCAAGACCAGTTCTATAATTCATAATGCTGATTGCAGAACCTAGGGAGAACCTGTTGATATGATTCTGGCCTCTAAATATTTTACCTCACCTGCCATAACTTCTGGATTCTGGAAGAATTCATCGGGATAAACAAATCCTGTTTGGGGCAGCAGTGTCCAAAGTACCCGGATCACCACAAGGACAATCCATAGCGTGTCCATTTCCAGAGTCTGATCAACTTTCCAGAAAGACTACTTACTGCGTAAGAAGGTGAACATGGCGACAGAATGAATTAATACTACTGGATCAGAAATGCTTCAAGATACAAGAAAAGCAGGTGTTGGTCATGTTGGACAGAAAACATGATAAAAAACAGTTTGCAGAAGAGAAAGCACTACTATTGTGAACACACCAGCTTTCATAATCGGATTATGCCAAAAAAATGATCTGTTTCTGGTCAGTAAGAGCGTCATTTCAGGACCTGCGCGACATGTCTCTATTTTGGTTACATACTCATCGGTACAGCTATCCTTGATATCCCTGTTTTGCATGTCACAGTTGCTAAAGTGGAAGTATTTTGCAGCCAGTGATAGCAGACAATAACTGTCGCATAAATAGTGACAAACTAGCATTGTTAGAAAAAAAAAAGAAAAGCGCATAGTTGCATCACTTGTGCTGAATGTCAAGGACCAAAAACAAATCTTTCTTTAGGGTCTTAGGTTTAATAATACAGTTTCGTTTGCTAGTAATGATCTACATCCTATATCAACACCAGGTGCATGAATGTGTAAGGTATGATGACATCTGTTCAGGTGATTGCACATACCAGTGGTACCATGAATTACCTTCTAGTATGATATCATATTTCCAGTCTACACCTGTACTGTACCTGATTGATAACAATGACGAATGGCAGGACTGTTACTATGGTGGATGGTACTGTTGCTAGGGTATGGAACAGACAACACTGTTGCTACGGCTATGGTATGGATGACACTGAACCAGCACCATGAATCTCTGACACAAGTAAGTATTCCCATATGTGATGGTGATTCAAGCTGACTCGTGACCATTTCCATTATTATCCACACTTTGATTTGTTTCCTGATCTGATATACCATGAGAGGTAAAAAAGGCCAATCATCAAAATTAGTCACTGATAATGGTTTTCAATTGTTTTATCAAATTATGGAAATCTTGTTCATTTACAACAAAACATGTGATTTATATTAAGCTAATTTCCAAAATTGTTGAAAGATTCCTTTAAAATTCCTGGTTATTTCAGAAATATACCCCTGAAAATATAATCCATGACTACACTTGTCATCTGTGTTTGGGGCTAATATGGGCTGGGAAAGTTATGTCCTGACACTACATTCATGTTCTAGACAATGTTTGCATCAGCAGAAACACTGGCTCTGTTCACTCTCATAAACACCGTAATTCTGTTGAAATAAGAAAGGATGTTTTCATATCTTCATTGATTATCAGAAAAACAATTGTCTGATGATATCACTACATTTGTAAATCCAGTAAACTTGAAATGTCATGGGCTTTTTAGGATCAGACGTACATATCAGATCAACTAGAGGTGCAGCATCTATCTTTAGAGGTCCCGTATGTATGCAAGAACAGTATAAAAGGTATAAAAGAGGGTCCTACGGTCAGATAGCTTTCCAAGAATAATTTGTGTTGTGGGGAAACCACTTACAGTCAACAATGCACAGAAAGTAGGATGCTGAGTGTTCTGGCTTCTGTGGTTATAATGCTGAAGCCAGAAGACTCAGCTCAGCGCGCATGATCTGCATGTTCCTGATGCCTGCAGGAGGCTATGTTGGCACAGGAAAGATATGTTGGTCCGGCTAATAATAATTTATTACTCATGGAAAACAATTCAATTTTCCAATGAGTGACATAATTTTACAGAAGCACAGTAATCAATCATGGAGGTAGCACACAGAAACAATTTGGTTTAAAGTAGACTAGTGAATTCCTGTAGTCGAACCACCCAGCACAAATGGGGGTAGAGTCCTTTTTCTGTCTCATTTGAACCGTGAAACTACTACTGGATATTGTGAATATTCGTGAATATTTGTGAATATTCTTACAGATTTTCAGACAGAAAGTTTAATCACTTCTGAGCTAATTTGAATGAAGTGAATCTGAAAACTTTTCAGTGTTATACATTTTCTTCCCCTTCTCTTTCTTTCTGAGCCAATGTCATTATTGTTAACACGGCTAATAAATAGATAATAATATTGACAAACGTGTGAATGATAAACCGATAATTTGCGAATGTGATAATTGATATGATCAGTATAATGAAATTAATATTCCATTATGATTGTTTATATTAATCATCATGTGTTAACATGCTGTTCACGTGTAACTTACATAGCATACAAAAAACGCCCACGGGGCTCAGGTTTCGTTGATTTCGGACTCTTCACGCTTGGGCAACGGTTTAAAATTAGCGCGAACGACAACACCGACGGCGCGGCGGCAAGGAAGTGTGCATGTCCCGGAATGACCTGGCTCACGACCTGGGTGCATTTTCCAAATACCGCCACCAACGACGAGTCGTTAGCGGAATATTCCCTTTATTTCAAAAAAGACTTCACATGACGCTTGAAATCAGTAGAAAATAAAGGTTTTCTTCATTAAAATCTTTGGCTTGCATTTTTCAAAAGGAATACTATAATATTATGGCAGATTGTGACAACTAAGATGACGATCGGGTCACTGGTTCAACTTGAGGTCAGGGTTCAACCTAATTATTCAGATTCTCGCTTGACGCTCGCAAACCAGTTAAAAATGCCAGGTAGGTACTGAGACATACATCCCTTTCTTTCGAATTTCGGAACAGCTTATCGCGCAAATGTAGTCCTACACTTTAGGTAAACGACAGGGCCCAGTATCGATTGCTAAAATCCTCAGCTTTACCGATCAGACTCGCCAAAAGTTGACGAAATTGAATGTAAACACAAACCAAACAACGGTAACTATGGCCGCCTCATGCGATGAATGTCGGTTGTGTTTAGACTGTCATGATGTGGTCTGTCTTGTGCCATATCAGTATAAAGTGTAATGTAATATTGAATTTGATGTTGAAACAACGCGGAAACTTAATAAAAAGCGAAATTGATTGTAAAACGGAAAAATAAAATGTGTTTATTCAGTGAAATGATAGACATTGTACGTTTGTACATATATGTATTATTACCTCTAGGCGTTTCTTTTAAATTTTAAGGCATGTGGCGAGGTGTGATTCAATATTCAAACGTTTGCAACGATCGACTTTTCTCAATTCATTTTTGATTGGTCGCTGTACACATAGCGTGCTTTGTTTATCTTTTTGTTGTGATTCGGTATTTTCATGATTATGAAATTTCAGTCAGAATGACACATAATTCACTGAATACTGCATAAATTACAGCGACATTCAATTCCGGCAAAATCTTTAAGTATGTTTGTTGTAGCAATTTCACCCAATTGTGGTAGTCAAAAAGGTGTCAATATTTGATGATTGATGATGATTATCATTACTCTCACAGGTACTAAGTATTTGAGCAGTGTCCATGAAGCTGTGAGGAATGGTGATGTCCTGGAGCTGGAGTCCATGGTCAAGAGAGGAGCAAGTATAAATGAAGTCGATTCCAAGGATAAATTCACACCACTCCACTGGGCATGTCACACAGGAAGCATAGAGGTATAGCGTAATAGAAATTATTCAGTATAAACTTTTATGTGGCAGTAGTCATGAGTTCAATCCTTTTCGTGTGGAAAATTTGTGTTCATTGCCGAATGCATTTGTGGAAGATACTGTATCTTCTGTGTAAAGTACATGTACATCTGATATATTACAGCTTTGCCAATACCATTGAATTTCGTGATCCCATCTCCCCCCCCCCCCCCCCCCCCAAATTATTACTGATGGATATATCTGATTATCAAGCATTGTGGCCCAGATGTTTTCTGCATCTACAAATTCCCTGGCATTGCCAAAACTAAAGCAATAATGTACCTTTCCTGCTCATAATGGACTCAAAGCAAATTTTGCACTCTATTATGTACTCAGCCTCACCTCATACATCATGTTGTGCAAAGTTTGCTTTCATCCATGGGCTAGGACAGGGTACATTATTGCTTAAATATCTACACATGCTTAAGCTGAGAGATAAGCAAAGGCATGTATCTGAAGTCATACTTCTTCATCTCCTACAGTGTTTGCACTGGCTGTTGTGGCATGGTGCTGACACCACAGTGACCACACCGCAGGGCTGGACACCAGCACATATTGGTGCAATCAGGGGACAAGATGCAGCCATACAGGTAAGTTTGACTTGTTGTCTCAAACTATTTAGAGTAAATAACACAGGGAAAACAAATAAACAAAGCATTACAAATCATAATTAACACTAACCTGCTGCTGCACCACCGTGACACTGTACTCTCAATTTTAGCCTCTACAGAATATGATGTTGTAGTTTACCCTGTTCACCCATAGATGGGAGTGGGGGTCTTTCCCCCTCTTCTATCTATGGTTCACCCCGTTGCCTGAAAAAAGGTCCACAATCACCGTTGATGGCAGTGGGTTAAGGCCAAACATGGTGGTGAAAAGACTGAGTTATGATAAAAGATTCAACTCTCAACTCAATTTACAGTAATTTGCATTGAAGCATTGAAAAATATGGAAAATAGACATACTCTCTAAATTGAAGAGTTGCCAATACTGTCAGGTGCAAATATTGTCTAGGCAGTAATAATGGTCAGTAGCAAAGAAATCAACTGTGCGAAAGTTGGAACATTGTCTGAAAGGAAGTTTCAAGTAGTCAAACCAACACCACAGATCCGCACACTTCCCGCTCAGGACGCATCATATGCAAGCATTATTTGTACGGATCTGGTGATGTTGTTTTAGCTACATCTGACCTCCTGCCAGACAACGTTTCAACTTTTGCAGAGTTTTTTCTTTGTGATCGACTGATATTACTGCTAGATGATAGTTACACCTGACAGTGTTGCCAATTTATCAACTTAGACATCATCATGTCTAGTTGCCATATTGCCAACGGTTCAACACAAACCACTGTATTTGATATTCAGACTTAATTGTCATACCAATGGCATGACTACATAAATATACGTATTGTTCATAATTATTAAAATTTATAATTGTTATACTTGGAAAGCTGGGATGTGTTCTTTTGTTTCCAGTTTTACTCAAGTTCTGTATTATTTAATTCTACAGGCCTTGGCAATGAATGGGTGCAGTATGAACTCCAGGGATCTCAGAGGGAGCACTCCGGCCCACCTTGCAGCAGCTCATGGCAATTCTTACACATTAGCATCAATATTAAGATGTGGAACAGTGAGTATATGCATACACATAATTGTAATAATATTTCTGAGGAATGCAAAATTCAAGAAACATACAACAATTGGTTAAAATATTCAAGTAACTGGCATGTGACTGGGTTACTTATTATTACTTTTTTCAAATTTCAAATTTAAGTTTTCCCGCTTACTGATGATAGAAATATTGGACAATCAAAGCTATTGCAACCAGAAAGGAATTTGTGTCCAAGAATTAAGTCAGTGTTAGGCACATGTCCTTGCGTACAGTTCACTCGCTTTGACTTTGTTTTCACTTTATCCTTTGAGTGCTGTAATTTTTTCCCACCATAATTTTAGTGCAACATTTTACCAATAATTATGAATTTTCCTGTAATTTTTTTGATCATTTAGGACCAGATGTTCATCACATTTCATTGGCTACAGTTTTTTTTCAAAATTTTGTCAAAAATCAGAAAAAATTGGCTTGGTTATATTTTGTTAAGGTGACAGAAATTGACTTTGGCGCTCACAGTGTTTAAGTGAAATTATTTGTTGTACCAGTAGTTGGCCAAATTAATTTGTGGACTGTAGTAATTTGCAGTGATAAAGTGAATAAAATACAACTCAAGATGTTTTATATGATCAACTTTTGTCGTTGCTTGTCAACATTACACTATACTAATTGATAATGTGAGAGTCACATCTTGCATATGCTCAACTGACTGCCAACATTAGCATATCTATACTGTATTCACAAATTTATTGTGACGTGGTTTAACCTGTTCACCCCCAATTTCCTGTAAATAGGGCTACAATCACCATTGATAACAATAGGTTTGGGCCAAACCATGGGGTGAAAAGGTTAAGAGCTTCAATACAAAATAATAAAAAGTTTTACGTCTCAAATCAAGTTACGGGTAACTACTGTATAAATTGTATGGTATCTTCTTTCAATTGCCTTGTTGGCAAAAACATTCCATGGAAATTTGATATCGCAATTTTCATTGAACGTTATGAATGCCTGTTTGTGTTTTCTTTTGAAGGATGTTGATGCCCGTGATCAGAATGGTTGGACCCCAGTACATAATGCATCATTCCATGGTAGATTAGGGTGTCTGCAGCTCCTTGTCAAATGGGGAGCCAGGACGGATGATGTAGACAATACTGGAAACACACCAGGTAAATTTACAATTAATGAGTAATTTAGAAATTTAATACTTAAATGTATCAATTTAACAGTAGCTAATTTTTCTGAAATACTCTTTACAGAGACATTTTTATCAGGGTTTACGATGAATATAATTAGTTTACCATATTTTGCAATTCATTAGGATTTTGATGTTTGTGAACACGGGTTCAACTGATGTAAATGTATAGGTGAATGAGAAGTATTGTGGTAGAATTATAATTTTTACCTGTAAAATAGCAATGGTTCATCTCTGCTCGAGGATTTCAGGATTCCTGCATTTTGGCAAGCCGCCCCTTGCCTATCAAATATTGAGAGGGATTAGTCCTGCAAAGGACAACAAATAATCATGCAACTTCCAGAAATTTATGAAAGGTGTATATTTTAGAGCCCCACAATAATTCCAATCCCCCCCCACCCCATTGTTATTGTGGCAAGGGGGCATGATTCCCTTACTGTAACATTCCTGGATGTAACACTGAAATAGCATAGCACATACGCCAATGTTGTAAAGAGTCGCAATCTTTTTCCTGATCACTCCATTTTATCTTCTTGTCGTCAGCTCATTTGGCTGCAATGGAAGGACACATGCCGTGCTTGAAATTCCTGGTATCCTGCGGTCCGAGCATCACTTCCACCATCACAGCCAGGAATGACAACGGAGACACTCCCAAGACCCTTGCTGCGCAGTTCTACAAGCAGACCTGTGTGGACTACATCAGCGCCATCGGTAAGTGGAGGAATAACCCCCTCTGTATAGTCCTTCATCTCTGATACCTTATTCGTAGGCGCAACCTGTTCACACCTAATTCCCTGTAAACAGGTCCACATTCACCATTGATAACAATGGTTTTGGGTTAAACCATTGCAGTGAAAGGGTTAAACCCATGAGCATGAGGCAGTATCATAAAATTGTATGAAATTATAAACCCTACATTTTTTTCGTTTTTTCAGAGTGGGAAAGAGATCATCCTGAAGAAGAGGAAAGTAAGTGACCAATGTTTACAATTTATTTAATAGCTGAAGAATTCTAATGTTTCCACATTTCACACAACATAGCTCAATTGAACAGTGACACATGAAAACCCCACTATGAGCATGTGTAAGATTTTGACCATGGCATGGGTATGGTCTATCTGAACTTGACCCATCCAGAAAATAAGAGTATACCGGTAAATGTAACATCAGTAACCTTTAGCAGTTTATTCAAATGATTATAAAATTTACAATGGGGACTATGTGTTATGGAAGTGGTGGTGTTGAAGTCTGTATTTACGCAAAAGGCTATGAAATTTCATCAGTTTTAATAAAATTTCTGTTAAAATTCATGAAAACAGTAAAGTTCAAGTTTTTCCGTCCTTGATTTTTTTTGTGTGTGTTAGTACTGTTACTTGTCGACTGTGGAACTGTTCAACACTTTATAAGATTTTTTCTTTCCTGTCTTTTCATTTCTGTACATACAGATCTATCCTTCCCAGCTCACGTTGCTGCAGCCAAGGGTGACATGAGTCATCTCAGAATGCTGATAGAGCAAGGTGTCGTCAATATCAATGAACGAGACGACAAGGCTCCACACCGGCTCACAAAGGTGAGATTATTTGGAAAGAGAAGACCTTAGATTTTTCGCTCTCATCATTAGCTAACACATCGTCGTACACCACGCCCTCTTCGGCGAGTCTTATCACCCAACGCCGAAAAGGCCGTGGTATCACTGGCCACGTTTAGCGTTCACGCATTGCTGCAAGGCTCTATGATAGTCGAGGAAAAACCTACGAGCCAATCAGATTGCCCATTACACAGCTGATCTTGGTGCTTACCACCACACAGCGTTCACTGTTGACGAAGAGCGCGCAATGTGTAAATGTTTAATGTTTTTGGACTCAACCGCTCTATTCACACCAAAAAGACGCCATTGATAATTATTTTACAAGAAAAGATGGGTTTCTTTGCACAAGGACCAGCGGTGGCAAGTCTGTATGCTACCAGGCATGGCAGGCCGTCCGGCCCATCGTGTTTCACGGGCGTTATATCGAAGGGTATCGCATAACTGGAGCAGCTGGCCCCACGCCTCGCTATGCACAGTGTCCGACCCAGACGTAGAACAACACCGCTGTGTAAAACCCGTTGGTCAAAACTATTGATCATAAATTTACTTTACCACAAGTTATGTATAAACGTTTATGTATCGATCTCTTCATTAAGGTTCACACTGAAAGCTTTCTTATCGTGCTGTGGGTATACATGGAGCTAGAAACGTATGAATGGTATATTGGGCCCTTTCATTCGAGCTGGTGCTCCGCGATACAAATCACAAATGTACGCTAGGCTCCCGATCGTCTCAACACTGCTGAAATCACAGATCTCGGGAAATTGCGTAGTTGTTCAAGTCCGATTATGTTTCATTAATTCATCACAAAAGTTACGCTTACAACGGAATCAAACCAAGAGAGGTTTAGTTTGTTCCATGGGTTTGCAGTTCAGCGGGGTACGAACACGTATAAGCTTATGCGTACACTCGCTCAGTGTGACCTGGTGACAATTTTCAGACAGGGTATAGTGAATTTTGCCCAAAGCCGTTTCACAAATAACGAGCAGTACGAAATCTTATTACCATACCCTTCGAAACTTTATTGTGTTTATCCTAAAACTGTTAACAGGACGGAAGTGGTATTTGGGGGGTCAAAGTTGCCAAATTGTTGACTCCATAGTGAGTGCGTAGTAATCGGACGTCGTATTGGAATGTGATTATAGGGGCTAAATATTGATATTTTGAAACTTCAAACCCTCGATTTTCAATTTTGATGTGTTGAGAAAACTGTTTGTAAAATTTTGTGATAAATTAGTTACGTTCAACCCATGGACGACGCAACTATATTTCAACGTGTATGGTGCTTACATCGGATATGGGCTGTCTCTGTGTGTTGCTTTAGATCGTACGTTGTGTTAACTTCGCGAAGTTTTATAGCGCCCGAAATAGCTTCTACCGAAAAAACTAACAATTCAAAACGGGACAGCAGCGTCACCTGACTTAATATGCAGTATCATGACTTGTAAAACGCTATCAATACGGAGCAAAGTGAGTACAACGAACAGCATGTCTTTGAATGTCCGAACCGAGATCGTCCGAAAATAGTCACACTGAGTGTACGGGGACGACCTTGCAGTGTAGTGGGACCGGGTAGGGTTCGTTGATGGCCGTAGTCTGTGTACCTATCGAAGCCATAGTATTCACATGGTGTCGCCGTTGCTCTCGATCATGACAGAAAAACGGTCAAAATTTTGAAAGCTGTCGGATTTAATGCAACATATATCGGAAGAGGTGCAACAGAACCAGAGGATCTCAGGCCCTGAATGTCGATTGTGTACACACAGACAATGAGGAGCTTACGATCCGACATGACTTTGTAAAAACGTATTCGTGATTGGCTAATTCTGATGATATGTTCTCATGAACAATTAATTAACCCCCATTCATACTTCCGCAGTTTCCCGGCGTAATCTGCCAGAGCTTGACTTTTTGCGTAGGTCAGCGGAGCAAAAATTATTGCTCTGGCCTGCGAGAATGTAGCTAGCACTGAAAATTGATAGAGAGGAGAGGGAGTATTGTCAATCTATTGAGTACTACTCAAATATTACAAAACTGAAACAGAGTACATATTTTTCTGAAAATTTGTCGTCATTGCATGTATTGCCAGCAACAGGCAGTCTGCTCAAGTTTGCAGTAGCCCAAATGTTCATTCGGTATACATGATGATTAGTTAGAATGTATTTCATAATCCTTACGTCAGTGTGGTAAGGTCGTATCTGCAAATTTCGGTATTTGACAGGTACGTCAGAAAATCATAATGATTTAATAGTCGTAGCCATAATATGGATGTGATAAATGTGCTTATAAAAATTGAATAATTTTTTACACAGAGATTTTACTTTGATTGAATTATGACCCACGCAACAAGGCATTTAGGTGGTTTCAAGAGGAAGCGCCAAAATATAAGTGACAACCTTCTTGCACTGATGGGACATAATGTAGAATGTAGGAATGTATAAAAATTTAAACACGTGTATTTTCACTTTCAGCCGCTGGTAACGGTCGTGTTGATTGCCTGCAGTGGCTGATTGAGATGGGAGCCAATGGTAAGTTAATCATAAGCCATGATACATATTTCCTGTTTACTCAGAGTAAACACAAGTAATTGAAAAAATGACCGGATTATTGGATAGCAAATTGATGGATTCAATGGATTTTTTCAATGTTTATATGTCACTGTACGGCACCTATCATAGAAAAGCCATTATGCCATTTTCTCGGACTTCATTCAGCTTTGATTAAATCAGTTGTAAAATTTATTTCCTATCAACATTCCTTCTTGAAAATTGTATTTATATTACAAAAGTATAAGAACTTGTACATTAACATTTCTTGCAATCAGGGAACAAGATCTTGAACTCCCCTGTATTACATGTGCACTGTGATAACATGATAACGGAGATATACTTTATAAATGTGGTTCTAATATCATCTTTTGTGGTCTTCCTTGTTCTAAGTTGGCCAGTTTTATAAAGGCAAACATATGACATTTAACAGTGGTAATTTTCAGAAATTCATTTTTTGAAACTTGACCAATGCCATACTCCACAATCTAAGCTATTGCAGCCTTGTTGATATGTTTGACTGCCCTCTACAGTTCACATCATGAACGGTGCTGGGGAGACTCCGAAGGACGTTGCTAGGAGATTTGCACAGCTGGCATGTATCAAACTGCTTGGTGATGAGGATTCTGGTAAGTTCACCGAAAGGTTATACCCATAATCCTTGGCATACAGCCGAGAGAACAAAGAATAATTTGTATCCAGTCGTCTTTAATAGTTAGAAACGTGATGCAATTGGTTTGAGGAGCTGGAAGGTGGTTTTCAATCTTGATGTGCGCGTTTTGAGTAAAACAACAAGTTTTGGCAGTTTCTCTTGATTCAATCCATTTCCTATTTACTTGAATTTATTAGATTAAAACAGTAAAAATATGGACATGGATGTTGAAGAATGTTTCTCTTGTAACTACTTGTCAATCATCTCATTATCAAAAATGGCACTGAATATCACGTTACATCACTTGTGTTCTAATTGTTCGTGGTATATTGTGACATCGACAACCCATTTCTCATACATCCACTGTGTACATGTTGTGCTATAAGTCATTCATACCAATAATATATGTTTCCGGGTTCAGATGTTTGAACAGCACATCTTTATAGGGTTCGTGTTCCATTTTGTCGCTCAGAATGTTCCACATAATTTCAGGCGCATGGTTTCACATGCATGTCATGAAAACCATTGCTTTGCAGTCACAGTTATAAATATATTCTTGTTCCTGAGGGCTTTGACTATTATGAGCAAATAATCAGAAAAATGGAATCTCAAGATGGAAAATTAAAGGGGAAGAGACAGTGTAGATATTTTAACAGTGATGGATTTGTAACTCACAAAGAAGCGAAGGCATAGAATTGGCCTTTAACCCTTTGAGCGCCAAAGTCAATTTTGTCACCTTTATAAAATATATCCCTGTCAATTCTTTGAGATTTTTGCTAAAATTTTGATTAAAAAGTGTAGCCAATGAAATTTGTTGTACATTTGGTCAAAAATTATCAAAAAAATTTCAGAAAAATTTATAAAAGTTAGTAATTTTGGTGGGAAAAATTGCAGTGCTCAAGGGGTTAAATGGTGAAAAGATGACCTATCTAACTTTATACGCTGTTCTGTTTTCTAAATTTAATGTAAATGTTATACATATAGAGGGCCCTGATTGGATGTATTTCTGTCATAGCATGTTGTGATGTGATTTGCATGATCTAACTTATTGTGACTAACTTAAACCTGTCTTCTATTGTACAATGCGCTTGATGTATGTGTCCACGCTTCACATTGTCTACAAACTCTCACAGCTCTCCCAACTGTCGTAACATTCACAAGATTAGCACAGTTCTACTCTCAGATTTGTCACATTCCCAAAATCCTACCATCACATCAACAAACATTAACTAGTTTCACATCATCGTTGCAAGTACCTGCGTGATTGATAAAATTGAAAGCTACATATGTATTGCCAGATCAATGAATGTCAAGACTCGTCACTTACTGTGATGATTGTAATATAGAACACTCATATCTAGTAGCTTAATTCCAACCTTCCTCAAACTGATGATTTTAACAAACTTTTAATAATTCAAGTAACCAACCAAACATTTCCTCAGCTTTTATTTCTTAACGTTATTCTTTTCTTACATGTTTTTCTTGTCTCAAAATTCACAAGAATATCAAAATCATTTGTTTACATTTGAATTCTAGTCCTGACCACAGTTCACTTGTCAATCATAACAATGTAGTCTACCCATGAATATCATTTTCAAAAAAAAGTTCTGGCACAAAAAAGTGTCTTATTTGAAGGTTTTTGAGATATTTTTCACAGCCGGATGTAATCTTCATATGGTACTACTTTTTCAATATTGCCATTTTGATAAAATCCTCACAAATTTTCCAATGAAAAGATTCTGGTATGAAGGGTAAGGAATCCTACGTTCAAGATTTTTTATGGTCTAATCAATTTTGCCAAATGGTGCTTGGCGTAATAATACCGACAAACATTTTGCTAGGATGATGTACTGTGGCTTACAGCTCTCCAAAATAAAGTCTAAATTCTAGCATTGACGATGACGATGGCAGGAAGACAATGTTATGTGGACACGTACTGAAAGCCTTTGTGTGACATTGATGTATTGTTTTCAGATGATCTTCTCTCCACTAACCCAACTTCTTCTCTTGGAGCCTATGTCTCTGAGACGGCTAACGCGACTGAGTCTCAATCAGCCTCCGGAGGTCATGCCCCTGAGACAGTCAAGCCCTCTTCCGGGCCTGAGTCCCGTAATCCCGGTGAGCGTAAATTGAGCAGCCAGGAAATGCTGGAAGAACTCAAGCATGAACTTCCCGTCCAGTCTGTTAATCCATGTGAGTTCTAAACGATGTGATCTACATCAGCACCTGTCCATGGTAGTTCTGCTGTACCGTAAAAATTAGGAATGTGGTCGGCTGGCTGGGCTGGGATCTTTCGATGCTTGGTGCCGGCGTGCTTGCATATGACAATGGCTTGATCTTTGAATTTTGCATGCTGTACTATGCATCATTTAGTTGATCATAAAGATGAT
Organism: Ptychodera flava; assembly: GCF_041260155.1. Classification (NCBI taxonomy): domain Eukaryota; kingdom Metazoa; phylum Hemichordata; class Enteropneusta; family Ptychoderidae; genus Ptychodera; species Ptychodera flava. The sequence continues at coordinate 21,988,887 of NC_091946.1, read as the reverse complement.
TAAATCAAGGCAGGCTGTGATAACTCAATTTGAGTCAAAGATATTTCTATCCTATCCAAAAGTGGCCGAGAAACTTGACTTTCAACCGAATTTTAGATATTATTCAAATATGGAAATAGCAGACCCTCACTGTCAATCCAAAGTTTTCCAGACATATTTTCCAGGATATTTTCATCATGTGAAGATATCCTGGAAAACATGATATGCTCTTGATCATGACATATTTTAAAGGATATTTTCATCATTATGTTATGATCAAGATTTGCGTGATCTTTGAAAATTATGAAAACGATTTATTCAGAGAGACGTTTAGTGCTGAATTCTTAGAGCCAACATGTGAGTCGAAGCCATTTCTGGTCCTTGTACTTTTAGACTTCATCAAATTTGCAGCTCAATGAATTCTGATGCAAGGGAATAAAATGCCAAAAAGATTGTTTACTGCCAGCCTTGAGGCTCTTGTGCTTCAATGATTCATCTTTGATAGCGTACAGCCTCTAAAGAGAAATTTTGAATTATTTAAAGGTTAAATAATAAGCATGGCAATTTTGCATGTAAATTATCTCTTAGATATTGGTGTCTACTTGGTGGTTCTTGGCTGTTTCTACTGGTAATTCCGCAGTTTGGTTTCTCTTAGACAGCTTGTATGGGAAAATGAAATTTTGTACATCAGCATATGGTATGGCATTTTGCATCATTAATGGGCATGCACGGATACGCATGAGGTCAATGTTGCATGGCAAAATAAAAATTGGTGCATAAACTACACACATTAGAATATACCTCGGAATTTTCTGCTGTATCACTTATAAGCAGAATATCGCTCTGCTTGACTGATGATATATAATTTTAAGAGTCTAAAGCCAGGCAGGCTTAGCAGCAGCTTCTTTTTTTCACAACTCAGGGTGGTGCGTGTGAGGTGTCAGTGTATTATGTACAGTACTGTATTCTGTGGCTGTGTCTGCAACCATTTTCAACCCTTTCATGATTTACTTTTGTAGGGCATGAATCAAAATTTTCATGAAATCCACAAGTGCTTGCCAATCAAATGATCAAATGATATCGTGTAACCGTTGTTTTTTTTGTCCATATCTGTGATGTTTAAGTGAGGACAATGTGATACCGGCATACTGGTCCATGAAGACCAGTGCTACATGTACACACAGCTGTGTCTAAACTGTTCACCCCCAATTTCCAGTTAAACAGGTCAACATTCACAATTGATAAAAATATACTTGGGCCAAACCATATATTGCATGAAAGGGTTGAAAAATTGGATCATGCATCAGTGCTCTTTGACAAATACTAGAACACTTTGTATTAAATATCACAACAGAACAATATAATTTGTTTTCAAGGAAAGTTTTGGAAGTTGTTAATGAGATTATGTGATTTTGAGATTTGTGTGATCTTTAACTCTAATTACTCATGTGAATTTTATGAGTGCATGTTTGATAGTGGCTGGTGCAAAAAATAAAGTGGAAATCATGAACTTTGATCGGTGCTCATGAGCACAATGGCAGTAACAGTTTTATGTATAAATTCATCAATTTTTGTAATCTAACACATTATGCTTAACATCAAGAAGATCAATTCGGAATATTTTAACTTAATTGGTGTCTGCTATGATAAATGGCAATTGAATATATGTTTCAGGGAAAACCTACCATGGCATAAGTCATTGCATGCAAACAGTTAATCATTTTGTTTTGATCCATTCTACCCTGAATTCATTTCTATTTACTCTGTATCGACTTTGCTCATCCTATAAACATTGCTATTGACATGATGTAAACCTTGCTTGTTTCCAACACATTAACATCAACCACTTCAGATCATTTCAAGTAGAATCGTGTATGTGTATGTGTTTGTCAGTGTCAAACTCTAACACAGTTTGTCTGTTTACCTAGGTCAGATATCAATTATATTGAAAGAAAAAGAAAGATTTATGTAGAGTGCCTTGAAACTAAGTTTAAGTGTTCCCAACATCATTGTTTATGTCCACTACTCATTGTTAATTTCATTCCAGAAAGATTCAATATCAAATTCAAATTTGTCAAGATCCTTGTGGGATCTTAACAATTAATGATTATCACTTTTTTGTGTTTGGGGCATTATGTTATCGAGACAGCAATCGTGTTATGGTAACAGGATCAAAACAAAGTATAGGAATGACACTATGTGAACTACATCACCAGAGTGCTGATAATTTTCGAGCTCTGTGTAACTTTAAACAAATAAGAAGTATTTATGACTGTAACTCACATGTAAAGTACAGAGGTGGTAACCATGGCAACAGCCACTCTTGGCACACTGCCTGATTTGTCATCAGAGAAACTTGATTATATTGGGTTAATGATCACCATGCAATAACTTTTGCAACAGCGCCCCCAGTGACAGTCGAGCGGCAGACTTTCTATGTCAATAATCACATTTTTGCCACTGGTGGCGCTATTGCTCAATCTGTGAATCCTCCTTCACATCAATATTTGACCTTTCTGAAGACTTGTTCTATTTTGCATCAGATTCTGAGTACGAAGGTCAAGGTCCTGCTGGTTCTGAAGATGAGGAGGACAGAGAAGAGAGGCGAGCACGTCGCTATATTGACTACGGCAATAACGATACAGAGGTCCTGAAGTTGAGTCCTAAACAGAAACAAGAAGCACGTGGTAAGTTGTTTTTTGAGTTGTCTATGTCTGTTTGTTTGCAGTTGTATCAATGGCATTTCTTTTTGCAATATGATCTCAGAGTTACAGCATGAGTAATGCCTACACATGATATTTTTTTGTACACTGGTGAACTCTACTGTGTTCCTGTGGGAGAGAAAAATTATTGACATACAACTTCTGTAACTAAGAAAGTATTACATACACCAGCCATTTAAATTTGAGATGAATGTATCGTCAAACAGCTGTTGATGTATTTCACAAATTGAGAACAGCTCTGTCACTAATTTTCTAACCCTGTTCTAGTATATGATTATCTTTTGTGCTTGTTTCCTGAGTTTGTTCAAACAATCGTCTTGTGCTAATACCCTGTCATATCTCTCAATTTCTGGTTTCAACTTCAAGTTACGGTTTTCTTTGTAACAATAAGAGGACTGAACCCCTACATTTGGGCACTACTGATCATACAATATTTCTTATCACACGTTTGTGCACAAAGTGCACAAAGTTGGCTGTTGGCAACAGAAACTTGTACAAATCTTTTCGTTCGTGCATGTACATCTGTGTACTTGCTGTGGCTTGTGTTAGAGGTGCTTTCAGACATTGTTATTTGCAACTTTGTTGATCACAACCAGTTTGTACCATTATTGCTATTCTTGAACGGTGTCTGAAAAGCCCTGCCAAATGCTTCAGACAAACATTATATGTTAACGAACTGGTCAGAGAAATGTGATGCTCTGTAAACTAAGCCCTATTTGCATATGTATCATTTGATGTAGAACCGTTCGTTGCACATAGTTGCTGTGTTTCATTGAGTGAATTTCAAAGGGCCAGTAGCTAACTTGTGATGATTTTTTTCCGGCGCCATTTAAAAAAAAAACGAAAACTACAGCCTCTTGTTCTACTCCTCAAGGCATATTGAAATGCCATCAGTTTGGCTTGTCAACACAGCATTCATACATGTAGAATGCACTGTTATTGTTTACATTTGAATTCTAGTCCAGACCAGAATTCACATGTCAACAATAACAATGCAGTCTTCGCATGTACAGGCTGAGTTGACAAGCTGAATACTGTGTATTTCAATGGTTTGGGGCACGCGGAGTAGAACACAACTATGTTACAGCTATTGGCCCTCTAATGTCATGACACTTCTCAGCTTCTGTAACTGTGATGTCTTTCTTGTTAGTCTCTGAGGAGTTGAGTTCAGCTTGTTCAGAAGACAGCTGGTCTGTAGGATCTACTAACAACACTAAAGTGTCTTCAAGTCAGACAGACATAGCAAAGAGTGAGAGAGTTTTGTGCAGTGTTTGCATTTAATTCACCTATTCATACCATGCACCAGTCAAGGAAACAACGCTGGCTCTCCGTCCACTCGTCCTAGATACACTCTATATGTGTATCTTGCAGCCTGTTGGTGCAATTCTATCGTTCAGTCTGGTCAGAGAGTTGAAAAAATCTGAGGAAAAGAAAAGGTCTTTGTGAATTTCAAGTGTTTCATATGTAAACATAGACTGAAAGATCCATTGTTTTAGGGTGCTCTTCATGCCCCTTCGAAGGGGAGCGTAGAGAGCGCCCTCAAACAACGGATTGCAGTCTAACTTTAAACAAAATCCATATAAAAAGACAAATTTGCAGTTCTGCCGACAAACAACAAGAAAGAGAGGAAGTGTTTGCTGTGCTTGACTGGTGCACATTTTGATGCTGTGCAATTACCTCATGAAGCAAGAATACTGATTGGCTGATCCCTTTGCAAAGTGTGATACAATTATCCCCTCCAAGACCCCATAACCAGAACCCCCCTTTTTGCAATGAGTGGTTCCCTCCAATGTTACTCACCTTCAAAGAGTGATTTTTTCCCCTTCTGAAGCCATGAATGCCTTTGTCTTGGAAACTGCCGATCTGATCTGCTATCTCTCCCAACTGTAGACTCCTTTCTGACCATACACTTAAGTACCTTGTATAATTCTGTCTATCACAGGCAGTCAATATCAACATATTGTCTTCCAAAAATAGACAAGGATTATATCGTGATATCCAGTGTGTAATGTAAAGTTTATTTGCTAGTTCACCTTTTTTGTCGGTTATTTGATTTTCCGTAATACGCTACTCTTATACAACACCCAGGGTGCCTATCACTAAAAGGAGAAATACAAACTCTAATTTCTCATACAATGAGTATGGTATATGCGTAACATGAAATTCAAGTTATGTTGACACTCAGTCGCTTGGGGAAAAGAGTGTAGTACCATACCCAGTACCACACATGTACTGTTCAAAAATAGAGAAACAACTTTCAGATAAAAGAACCTAGTAGATTATTTCAATAATATTATCAATTGAGTATAGACACCTTAATACTCTGTATATATACATCCCACTTATAAAAAGAGTTTTTTACCATTATTATTCCGACGGTTTTTTCCTTTGAAAATCATTTCTCAAAGTGTTAGTAGAGTACAATCATTCAATCAAACAAATATTGCTACATTGACATTTGTCCACTTTTGCAAATAAAATGAAATTCCTCAATCAAATGTAAATAGCTCACCATTCAAAATTATAATGTATTTACTGAGAGTTTGAATCATTCATAAAATGATGAAAGATAGACGCTCTGAAATTTCTATATCTACTCACAGACCATTGATTTTCATGTTTTAGTATGATTAAGACAGCAATTTGTATCTGCCTGTCATTATATTATTATGATTAATACTGACCTAATTATAATTGACTTTTCCAAAGTATATAGTGTATAGAACTATGACTCTTGGCTGTTTATTTCCAATATTAAATTGGTTTGTACAAAGTGGCTCGGTATCGGCGCAAAAATGAATTTCAATACATGGTGCACAGAGGGGCAAGACGTTGACCCACTTTTTCCACTGAATTGTCGCAGGTCGTGCATTGAAGCGCATTGAGGAGTTGGCCAGATTGGCTGAGATTGCAAAACAGAACTACCGGCAGCTGGGAGGTAGACTGGATGAAGATAAGTTGGATGCCAAGAAAGAGAGGGAGAGTGACAGGTAGGTGGAGAAAACCTCATCTAGGATGTATCCAAGGAGAATGGTTGTCATGGTAACTGTTTCCATGGTCTGTCATTTTTATGATTTTATCAGATGAAACGTCGGGTTTAAGTTTGACTGCACCACTTGAATTCTATGATTTTCGCGGATGTAAGTTTTTACGACATTTTCCGTAAGAAGACAAAGTTGTAGATATTACTTGTATTGATTTTAAGGACTACTTTTGTGGTTTAGGGTACTTGTTTTCAGATGTTTTCTTACACTGTTAAAATACTTGGAAGGAGTCTGGCAAAAAATTTATTGTTGCTGAAATCAGATGGGGAATTTGATTCAATTTGGTCAATCTGGTAATCAACAGTGGCTCCATCTGTCTCTTTCAAAATTTGTTAAATGTCATGATAGAAAGACATGCTGAATTCCATCGATTCAATGTTGAATGTGTGTCAAATAATAGAAAGCAAGCCATGGCACTCTTGTATGAAAACCGAGGTGATCGGCCTGTCTCATAAAAGTTTTTGTAGTTAAGGTTCATTAGCATTATACAGACCAACAAATACCTTAATCAGGGTCTTCACCAGCCAGCTGTCTTGTCACCTTAGATATTTCATACATACCTGGCACTGTGGTGTTATTGTTTTGCACCCAACATAGACCGGTCTGAATCTATCGGCAGTGTTTCTTATATGATACCACTTTTTTACTGATCTCTTGTATAACCTTCTTATCCATGATCCCCGGATGTAGATCCATCCAATCTCCCCCCCCCCCCCCCCCCCCCCCCCCCCAAAAAAAAAAAAAAAAAAAAAAAGTGAGGATATGTTATAGTACTGAACTCTGATGGTGGAAGAATTGTATACATCATCAAATAGAAAACACAACATGGCAAGACCATGTCTTACGGTTTTTCAAAAAAGTATGATATATTATAAATGACTTAGAATATTTGTATTTCTGTAAATACAGGGTTATACAAGAACTTGATTCTCAGCTGGAATATGAAAGGTTGAAGCGTGAGAAGTTAGAGTCACAACTCGACGAATGCCGAACTGAGATCTCACATCTCAACATGCAATTAGAGAGAGCCCAGGAACAGAAAGAGGTAAGGCAAACTGACTATGAGAAACACAAATAGAGTTCAAAGGTCATCTAGATCCTTTGAGTAAAAAGAAAGAAGACTCTTTTGCTTTCCATACTTATGCATGAAGCAAACAGCATGCTATATGCACTTCTTTCAAATTTTCAGAATATCATAGTTTTCAAATTTACGGCATAAAACTGTACCGGTACATGCTAGTTGACATATTTATCTCCATTTCTACAATATCAGCAACATGCAAAATTTTCTAATGGTGTTCACAAAGCAATTGGTAGTTTGTCTTGATATCCACTAGTAAGAAAGTTTTAACTCTTTCATTTTCTTCTAAAATTTGATATTACCCGGCCCTATGGTTTTCAAAAGGAAATTGACAGATTTCTTGAGTAGAGTATACCAAAGTATAGTGCTTTCAAACCTGAGGTGCACATAACCGGTGTTACTTCATACAGATTTTAAATGCTCTTTCAAATTTCCTGTCTATCCTACAGATAAGGCTTTTTTATTTCTAAATGAGTTCCTCCTTCGTATTAAAAGGCCAGTAGCTGTACCTGTGGATAATTTTTCTCTATTTTTGTTTTCAATATCAACTACAGTTTCTTGTTCAACTCCCAAAAGCATGTTGAGATACACAGTATTCACCTTGTCAACTCCGCTTGTACAAGTGTAAACTGCATTGTTATTGTTAACAAGTGAATTCTAGTTCAGATTAGAATTCAACTGTAGACAATACCAGTGCCTTTTACACAGAGAGACATTGTGTTGAGATTTAGCCTTAAAATTGTGGGTGTTTCAACATGATAATTGCAAAATAGAACAAAAACATGCAGTTCATATTAAAAGCGAAAATGGTTAAAAAAATCATCAAGGAATTTAACAAAACCTGACCAAACAAATAATAATAAAATTGTTTTACTGGTATTGCATGTGTTGTATTTTTTCTGTGACTGTCACATGAAAATAACAAAACAAAATTTGATCACTTAGTATAAGAATCCAGTATTGTTTTCATATGAGGAAACAATATTTAAGTCAGAAAAAAAATTGGGATAAGAGGTGAAAAACTAACTGACCTGACAATTGCATGATGCCTTTTTGTTTTCTTTACCAGACATTTGTGACTTTTGTGGAGGTATGCTGCAATTAGACACTTGAAATTATAAAAAAAATAATCTTTCTCGTCATTTGGGAATTCTTGTAGTGAATATTGGGAATAAAGAAAATAATTTTAGGTTTATAATATTTGGTTTAGTGAATGGAGAGGTAGATTTAGTGCGGAGTTGTAAATAATGTAATGCATGCATGACTTTATATTATTATTACAAAAGCATTTTTCTGATACTTTGCTATCGATACCTTATATAAATTGGTTCTTGTACTGTGGAAATAAAGGTGTTGTTTTTTTTCTGTAAAATTGTAATGCATGATTTTCAAGATTATACCATCCCTCTAGTCTTGACTTACATGTAGTTGGGTTTTCTTTCTCTTCAGAATAATAATGATACAATCAGCAAATGAAATTCCATCACCAAGTTACTGTTGTAGATCAGAATTTCCCCTTTCACATGGGGATATCTGTGTTCCTAAAGATGAGTCTTTGTGTTAAAGGGGAATTTCTGAGTATTTGCATAGCAGTTGCTCATTTTAATTCAGTAATTGTGTTCTATACAGTCAAGTACTTTTGATCTCAGAAAGTCACCACTTATTCTCGAAACAATTTCATCATCACTATCCGCTTTTTGATTTGAACTCAGTTATTATTTCTCTGTTCAATAAGCATGGAAAATTCATTTGTAGCACTCACAAAAATTGTTGAATATTTGAAAAAGCTCTGGCACTGAGACTATTGGAGTTTCCAGTGAGATTACCTTTGAGTACTGTACTGAATTTTTCTCACCAAAATTTTAGTGCAACATTTTACCATTTTTTGTGGATTTTTCTGTAACTCTTTCGATAATTTTGGACCAAATGGATAGCACTTTTCATAGCCTAAAGTTTTAGATCAAAATTTTTGGAAAAAATCTGAAAAAAAGTTTGGCGCTGAAAACAGTTGTCTTTGTTATATTTCATAAAGGCCACAAAAATTGACTCGGGCATTCAAAAGTTTAATTGTAAGATGTGAGATTATCAAGTTCTTCTGTAGTCATTTTGAATAGAATTGTGATTTAATTCAACATTGAAAGTAAGAGACAGTATGTCCCGAGACATATTTATCTCTTTTCTGTACTAAAATTCAGCATTTTACTAAAATTGGGAAGGGTTTCCCTCAATACAGTATTCCACCAGGATAACAATATAAATTTTTGCTGACCTGTATTCAGACAAATGACCTTGATTCATTGCTAGAATCAGTATACCAAACAAATTTTTATTTCTGTCTAATCATCTTATAATTTCCTCTCACAAGTAGAAAGGCTGCCACCCTTGAAGTCAGGATGCCTGTGCAGCTAATTGTAGTATAAATTGCGTGTGGTTTGTGCAAAACTTTTGCATTTAAATGATAATTGGTTTCAGCAATATGGTTGGGTTTTTTAGATTAATTAATGGCAATATTTTCATTTCTTTTATTTGTTTGTTTATGTATATTTGTTTGTTTGTCATTCCTTTGCTTTCCCTGCATAATTTCCCAGCCTGACTCCTCTCCAGTTGTGGTAAGTGCAAACTGCAAAGAGTGGATTTGATTGGATCTGATGTGTCATGTGACCTCCTGATATTCATATGGTGTTGTCATGGCAGTGTGGGTGTAACATTTTACTTTGGTGACACACAGCCATGACAGACACTGTGACAGACACAAGATGGCTTAATAATGTGGCATTCCAATCTGTGAAATTCAAATGCAGGCCCCAGAATTATTAAAAAACCATCAATGAACTGCTTTGCTTGTATTGAATGCAAAATTGCCTTTACTGTAACTTTTGATGAAATTATTCAGAAAGCATGCTTTTTAAGCAATGTTTTACAGGTTTGATACTTTGAATTTGTGATTTCGGCTATCCAATAACAAATTGTCTTTGGTTTTGGTTATTACATTCAAGTTTGAAATGGTAGTGCAATACACATCTTTAAATTTGCAGTGAACTGTCTTAATTGGGCTTGAGACAAATATCTGTATCATTTTGGTATTTTCTCCTGATAACACTGGTTATCATATCTCACATTAATATCATGTGATAACCTCAATAGCAAGAAAAGATTCAATAGGAAGCAAAATATCCCCCCCCCCAAATAAAAAAAAAACAAAAAACCAAAAAACTACCCACAAGATTTGCTACCAGGCGTAGTTCTGACATAAGTCTGCGTGTAATGCCTGAATTTGTGTTTCAAGTATCAGAGAACCAGGACACATCATACAAAACTTGACTTTTTTCCCATGAAATTTTTCCTAGTCAGTGCTGTTGTAATTTTAGCAAGCATACTTTATTAATTTCATGGAAGTCACACTGACACATCAGATGCAGTTCATTTCCGGTATCTTCCCTGGCTAACATATTCCGGATCCATCCGTTGCTTTACTGCATATTGATTTATGTTGTATGTGTACACTCCTAACCAACAACACACACCTCTGTTAGTTGCAAGATATGTAATCACTGTAAAGTACTCCACAAAGCCAGTCAAGGCTTAGCTTACGAGTTACCAAGGCCTAACCATTCTACTGTCTTTCTCTCTGAAGGTCAAGTTCCTGCTTTGTCTTCATCCCTTACCCTTTCATCCCTATACTTCTGTATATACATGTAGGTTCAACCTATCCATTGCAAACCAATGGGGTTGTACCTTAAGGTAGAACGTGCCTCGGGGACAGACATTTGGACTCTCAAATTTCTACAGTTCTTTTCTGATCTACCACTTGTGGGAGCTCATTTTAAAGCTCTTGAACAAAGAAAAACTTTCACTGTCTTAGTTTTTTAAAAATCCAAAATTTTATTTTTACCCCATAGAGTTAACACAGGGATTGCCGC